>NC_058514.1:1620000-1725000 GCF_020382885.2 Scatophagus argus | reverse complement strand
CCTATTATGTAGATCAAAGCCTCGCCGGTTTCCCTCAGTACAAAGGCTTGTGTGTGTGTGTGTGTGTGTGTGTGTGTGTGTTATCATACATGGGTTTATGGCTGCTGTAGTACCAGGGAAGCTACCTTTCCCTGATATCACAGTGACTGTGATTGTGCCAGAAACTGGAAATGAGTTTTGTTTTCTGTTAAACATCAATGAAAAGCACCAAAAAACCATCAAAAACCCTCAAATACTCAAGTCTGCGTTAGCAGTGAAGTGTCAGTGTTGGCCCGCATGAAGTCGAGCTTCTAATCTCTGATTTGAAATAAGCTGCTTGGCTTCCAGCCTGAGCACTGGGCAGGAGGAAGTCACTGCCAGAAGCACCAATGTCTCACAGAAGATCAAAAAAGTCGACATCCTTGTGATAAAACCAAACAAAGCTGGTTGTAAATAGCGAGATGTTTCGTCTTCCCTTGTTTGGGGATCCCTGGACCCCACTTTGAGAACTGCTGCAGCGTCTCAGAGGACGTCATGGCGCGGTTAACACAGTTTGGTTTGGTTCAGGAGAGCATCATAATTTGGGTTCACAGGGGACAGCGGACTCCTGGGTCATCCTCCCGCCTGGTCAGACTCCATCGCTCCTCATGCTACGTCACCTGACCTCCTCCTTCGCTTTAATGTAAGCTGCTCGTATTTGTTTCAGTCTCACCAGTAAAGTCAGACTGACTTGACCGAGTGTCCTTTGGGGAAGTGCTCACCCGGTGGTGACGCTGTCTTTTCCCAGCAGGCTGTGTGTTTTTTATGGACGGATGGCCATGCAGGAGGACAGTAGAGCCGCACAGTTTGGCTTGGTTCGTTCAGGCCTGCAGCTCCACGGCCTCTCGGCCAAGCTGCGCTGCGGTCGGTAACAGTCGGACGCCACCAGCGGCGCTCTGAGCGGACTGAGCATCAGGAGTGTCAGCTTCGCTCTCAGTCGCGTCTCCTGCTCCACCACTCATCTCTGCGCTGTTTGTTGTTGTCTGTCTACACCACTTCCTCCACCTTTTAAACAGTGCAGGCAATGGGAGAGCTTGCAGCGACGCTCTACTCGTTATCTGTGTTTGCTGCAACCTTCCACTCCACAGGAAATGACGAGAGGTCAGCTTGAATTCACGTCTGCTCTTTGAAACATACCGGAATAATTCTTGCAGCGGGATCCTCTCCTCCGCTGTCATCTGCGTGCTTTCTCGCTGTGAAAACACAGCTGCGAGACGCTTGATTTTGAATCTGTGGAGACACCTCAGCTCCGCCGGATCTCGCCAAGCGCAAAGTGTAAGCAGAGTGAGCTGAAAGCGAATGTAAATGTGAAGTCTTGTCTTGTAACTCCACATGACGCCTCAGTCGGTTCACGTAGGTGCTGCATACTGATTACAGCCTAAAATAGACATGAACAGTCACCCAGAAAAAATGAGATGTGATCAGCTGTTTGGAATTGAGCATAAAGGCCGCAGTGTGTCGGGAAAGCTGCTTTGAAAGGCTCACAGATTTACGAGCTGCAGTGTGGAAGAAGCTGAACCGCAGCCACGCTTTCCTCAGGGGGGATACACTCGGTAACCTGACAGCACAGACGACAGCGGCTTGTTTTACAGGTTCACCCAGCCAAAACAATCACAGTCCTGTGATAAATACTACTGATGCTTCATGAACCTCCAGTTCTGTTACCCCCCCTCGTATCAGTGGGGGTAGAAACACCTCTCAGTATGTCTTTAAGATCAGACGCTGAAGTGTAAAAACACTCTAATACCTGCACTTTACTTTGAGCTGCTTTGATCAGCCTCTTCATGTTAACAAAGGATGAAATGAGATGATGGCAGTGTGTGTTTACTGGCTGTTTGGCTGCCCTCAAATGTGAACTGTAGTCCTGCTTTTAATAAAAGTATCTGATTATTAACAGCAAACTGCAACAAAACACTCAGATGTCTGCTGTCTCTTATGGCTGTCTTTGGTGTCTTTGGGCTCTGGAGTATTAATCAACACACAATAGTCTGTGTCTTTGGGTCTTTTCTTTTCCTTTTCTCTGCCAAAATACAAAATATTTTTTTCAGTTTGATTTTATTGATGTACTAATGAAAACTGATTGCACGGCCAGAACAAATAGCCAAATAATCGAATATTCATGTCCAGAACTGACAACATTTCTTTTTAGAGTCTAACTATTACAGAGGAGAGAGCGAAAATGTGCCCAGAGAGAAATAAAAAGATAAAAGATCTTTTATTCTTTCGTCTTATTCTGCCCCCCTGGTGTGTGACGCTGCTCATTAGGCACATGAAATCTGACAAACTGTTGCATCCCTTCAATCTTAATTCTTCGTTTTTGAATCTGGAGTTCAAGTTCAAGGTATCATCACCGAACAAATGCACACACACACACACACACACACACACTCCGCAGGGGTTCTTTAAGTACTGGTAGTACAGCGAGCAGTTGAGCATTTTGCATAAGAAGGTTTGTTGTTCAACAGGTCAAAACCCTTTGGAGCTGAGAGGAACTATTGTTATGTCTGGATTTTAATGAGTGTGTGTGTGTGTGTGTGTGTGTGGGTTGAGTTGGCTCCCGGTGGCTCGCGGCCTGGAAGGCAGAGTTATCTGTGCTTTAATCAGCCCAGAACAGAGGGAGAAGGAGGCGAAAGCTCCCGCTCTTTCTCCTTCTTTGGGCTTTTGTAATAAGGCTCCTTGCTCTAAATCCTTCAATCTGAGCAGGAGTGAAGGCTACGTCTCTGTCTTCTGGCTGCAAAGAACAATCCCTCCTTCCAATCTCCTTCTTCCTGTCGCACACATATTTTCACACACACACATACGAAAGCTGAGACAGAGCCGGCCTTGTTAATTGAGAGCTGCTTAGAGCCGCGTCTCCTCCGCCATCTTCCTGGTTACGCGTTTGTGTTAAGGTTAGCAGGAGCTGCCGAGTTCAAAGGCTGACAGGAAAGTTGGGAAAACTTCTGAAAACTTCTCAGAGACACAAGTGGGGATAGAGATAAAGGGTTCGAACGTTTGGACAGGACAGAAGCGCACACGTTCGAACGCTGTCTGAGAGTTTGGCAGGGCTCCATGTGTGCAGGCGGTGCCAATCATTTTTTGATGCGACTTTAGAGAAACAGGTAGTTTGTAATAAAGTGCTTTTGCATTCAGCTCTCGCTCCATTCCTCCCCCTCGCTTTTGAGACACAGGTTTAATTTCCAGTGTGTGGAGAGAAGCTGTGAATCAGCTGGATTGCGTCCAGCCGTAATGACTCGACAGCCAGAGCTGCGGTCACCCAGACTGCCCACGGCGGCTACGGCGGCACGTAACGTGTGGTCGTCTGTTCGCGCTCCCTCGCCACTAATTCAAAGCATCTCATCTATGAAAAGTTCTTCCAATCTACACGTGACACCTTTTCACCCAACTGTTTTTAATTTCTCCACACAGAAGCTGATTGGTCTGATTACAATGTGATCTATAATCCAATTCTCCAAGTACGTAAAAAGAAAGATTATATCAACTGATTTTAATTTCCATTCAGGGAGTCAGGCTGTTAATGCAGTCTTTTCATCGCATGGCAATTATCAGCTCGTCGTTTGAATTGGCTCATTACGTGTTGACTTTGGGTAAAAAGCACGCGGTCAGCCGGCTTCAGTGCATCAGCTCTCAGCTTCAGCCGTCACACAGTCACATCACAAGCTGCAAGCTCAGAAACGAGATAAACAAAAGATGCTAACTGCACCTGTCGAGTTCGTCCTCGTTCGTTCGTCCGGACTGAGACTCGAACATGCAGCGTTGTGGCTGAACGTTTCCTCCTGCCCTTTCGCCCGTCAGCCTCGTACGAGCGGCGGTGGAGGCCTGAGATTCACAGAAAAGCTCGTCACATCAGTCACAGCAGAGTGTTTTTACATACTTTAAAACGTGTCTGGAGGAGAACTTTAAACATAACCTGCTCCAGTGATCGTATGGGGTCGTCCTTCAGCCCAGTCACAGCTACAGCTGCTTTTACCTGCTCTTCTTCTGCAGCATCGTGTCGAATTTAACACCTGCTTTTCCTTCTACTTTTCTCACAAACTCAGTGAGAAACGTCACCTTGTTGTTGTTAAAAAAAATGTTCCTACTAACTAACTGGATTATTTTTGACCAGAGATTTTTGTGTGAATTGTGCAGAGAAACATTTAGGATCATGGCTGGCTTATCTTTCACGTTACCTTACAGTAAAGTCGTGTCTGCGGGGACTCGTTTCATTTCAACCAAAATCAACAGGAACCTTTTCAGTTTGTTTTCTTCATCCTTTACACCTGCCGGGGATTTTTGATCTTCTCGTGTTCAGTTTGCCTTAAAACAGCATCATCATCAGGATGTGGTGCCAGTAACGTCTACAGAAAACATCAATCACGACATCTTAAGGATTTAAAAATGAGTTCCTGCGAGTTGTCGGTGCTCTGACGGTTCCTCCCATGCGAGCTGAAAGCAGCACCAAACAGGTTGAGGTGCACTGAACGTTACGACACGAAGGCGCTTTAATTGCTTCGGCACAAACTCTGACACGGCAAAGCTGCGTTTTGTGTTTTTTAAAGTTGCTGGAAACACTTCTGAAGTGTGAGATCTGATTAAAGCAGGAGGCAGGTCTGTTGGCATGCAGGGATTCGTACACTCATCAGCGCGTGTCGTTGTTAGGTTAATGGCAGGAGTACCAGGATGGAAACTGGCTGTTAGTCGCTCACTCCAACGCATGCAGAGGACGCAGCCACCAAATTACATTTGCATAAAAGAGAATTAATCTGTGCGTGAGTTTACCGCCATGAAATGAGATCTTCTCTCTTTGTCTCTCTTCCCTCTCTTCACTTCTGTCTTTACCTTAGCAGAAAACTTTCCATGCATTGATGTAAAGTCATATTTATTTAAGAAGATTGATTTCCTTCCTTGCAAGATTTCAGTTCATTTCGGTGTGCTGTGAAAATAAATTTGCACTGACTTGAGCCCCAAGATTGATAATCCATCACAGTGAACATTTCCTTGCATTCATTTATTTATTTATTTTTTGTGTTTTTGTCAGATCGATGCTGTTGTGGCGTATCACAGTTGCGAGCAGGCGTTCGATTTCATAACTCACCACAGTGGTGCATTCAAAGACGATCTGTCATCAGCTGCCAAAAGCACCCAATTAACGAGCCATCTTCATTAAACACAGCTGCACCCAGAAGACAAACTAAAAGTAAATTGGGATAAAGATGTCGTGTCTCATATTGAAAGCGTTGATGTTAGTCAGCCATCTGAGAAGTCTTGGGTGTCCTAATGACCTTGAATGCATCATCAAAACGTCCTCAGGCTTAGTTTTCACTTTTTTACTTTTGTGGCAAATCAGACTCGACAGCAACATGTCATCCATTAAAAGCTGCTGCTGTGCCTTTAATGAAACTTATCATCTTCAGTTAGCAGCCACCATCAAAATAATATGAAGGTCTGATATTAAATATTAGTTAATAACTGCAGTAAAAATTCAAACCTTGGCGTCAGAATAACCAGTGGTGGAATCTAGCTAAGCACATTTTACTCGCGTGCAGTACTGAGCTTTACTTGAGTATTTCATCCATTTTCCAAGCCGTCCTACACTGAATTCACATTCACAGCACAGTTCAAACTTTCATTCCTAAAATGTCTGATAATTATTCTGCAAGGAGAGACTTCAGGTTCATTGGTGTCCAGCCGGATGAGTGGGCTGCTGAAATACGTCCCCAGTGGAGCTGCAGCAGTCGAGGAAATGGTTCCGCACTCATCGCCGACTCTGGGATCCGCCTTTGGCCCAGCTTTAAATGGAAGATTTTGTCTGATGGTCTAAATGCTTTGATTCGCTAACGAGCTCAGCACATCACCACATTGTTGTTTTTACACTGCAGCGTATGAGCCTTTGGAAGCTTCTTTCCTGTAGTCCTTGAGGTCAGTCCTCTGACAGTCTGTCTTTGTCCTCTCTCTGCTCGCTATGTCACTGCCCTGCTGGGATGTTACCAAGTGGTACTATAGTCTGTGTGTGTGTTTTTGTGTGTGTGTGTGTGTGTGTGTGTGTGTGTGCGTGTGTGTGTGTGCGTGCGTGCTTGGCAACTGCCAGCCTCTCAGACCTCCTATCATAAGACTAATCCTCTTCTCAAAGGTCGAGCTGTTACAGGGCCTTATTTTGTCGTTGTGCAATACTGTCCTCTTTGAGATCACTACAGAACAGGGTTTGGAGAGTCCTTCACATCCTCTCAGGTTTACAAATTACTTCCTGCTGTGTTGTTTTAGTATGCTGGCCAATTGGAGCTGGACGTCGATTTTGACGTCACAGAACGATGCCTTTGGTGGCTCTCACGTCTTAATTTGACATTAAATTAAATTACAGCATCAGAAGTCTAAAAAGTTTGGACCATTTGCTCAACTTTTTATTGCCTTTTGTTCATTCTGCATACCTGCATTGTCCTCCAGGACCTGAAGACATCTTAAAGTCTGCTTCCTCCGTGTTAGTGTCTACATTAGACTGCATAAGGCCTTTGTGGACTGCTGGAAAAGATTGTTTTTGTTAGTGATAGATGAGGTATACTGCTGTGTGTGTGTGTGTGTGTGTGTGTGTGTGTGTGTGTGTCTCCTATCCTCCTTGGCGTTTTGGTTTCATGCTTACGTTGTCTCAGCCATGCTCTCCTTCAGGCCTCTTCATTAACACCAGTGAGAACTCAATTTCCCCCCGGGCTCCGCCAATCATAGCACTCATATCCCCTCCAGGCCCGGCCAATCAGCTTCAATGTTCCTCCGGCCTGGTGTCATGAATGGCTAATGATGGCTGGTGGTCGGCGTGAATTCAAATGAGACCGCATGACGGGCTTTTCTAACTCGGGGAGAATTTTGACCATAAACAAGAAGCCGACTGTGCTGGTGTCAGAGACTGGAGCAGGAGAATGAAGTCTCAAACTGTCTAACCGTTGAGCCTCGCGCTGGATTCCCCACACAGTCTGACGAGGTGACGTACAGCAGATAATCCAGGGAGCCAATGGGATTGAAGTGTTGAACCAGCACAGCGTGTAGCATGCAGCTAACTTAACGTGAATGTCCCAGAGTGACGTCTTCAGATTGCTTCTTTTGTCCAACCAACAGTCCAACTTCACACCAGAACCAGAACACCAGTAAAACACGTTTACAGCCTGGTTCAAAAGCGGTTTTGGAATTTGTCATGCAAACACCCAGTGGTGCCGTTTGATGTGATGTGTGTTAGCCAGGAGGAGGGCGGAGTCACCAGGCCGACGGCGCCTCAGAAACCTACGAGTGACGTCCATGTTTTATGCGGTCTATGATCAGCCACTGTGCAGCGTAATCCAAGGCTTAGGACTAAATTTCATGTTCAGCCATTTTGTTGTAAAGTGAAAACAATGAGTTTTTGTCCCAGACTGGAAAAGATAAGATGTTTAGTATTTCATCTCACGAATGAAGTAACTGAGAATTAAAATGTTCCCTTGTCAGACCCAGACCCACATCTGGACAGACAGACAGGTCCACAGACAGTCAGTGAGACGAGCAGACAGACAGAACCGTAGATGGAGGTTCAGATCCGGTGCGTCCCCGGGGACCTCGTGTGCCAGAAAACCAGTTTTGTTTGAACTCGTTCCCGCGGGTGAGGATGTAAAGACAGACAGGGAAAAGGGAGAGAAAAAGGGTGAGAGACATGAGAGGGAGGGAGAAACAATGTGAATCACAAAGAGAGAGTTGGAGAGAGAAAAGCTTAGAGAGGTTAGAGAGAGAAAGAAAATCAGTCAGGCTTTATTCCCCTGGCTGGAGCTCCGGCAGACATTCCTGGATTTAGTTTCACTCCAAACTTTTTAGCAGAGGGGTCAGCGCTCGAGACTTTCACAAAGTATGCAGTCAGGGTTTTAATGAGGCACAGATTGCTGTTATCCCTCCTGTGTGTGTGTGTGTGTGTGTGTTTGTGTTTGTGTGTGTGTGTGTGTGTGTTTGGGCTGCTCTCTCTTTTCCATCACACAATTTGCATTTTATCCCTTTTGTTGGTAAAGTTTTCGACCAAATATGTCCCACTGGTGGGTGCCAATGTAATCTCACCCAGACACACTCAGAGACGGCAGACTTTCTATTGAACACATTCGTTCCTAAGTGATGTGAACCCGGACGAAGACGTGCCAAACTTTAAATACATTTGCAGACGCGTCACAGATGGAAAAACCTGACTGAACGAGTGCTGGTGCTTCTGTACAGGTGAACTGTGCAAAACAGACAACCGGTTAACTTCCTGTCATCCTCACCGGGCTGCAGCTGACTGTTTTCACCACCAGTTACTCTGTTGTTTTGGCCGTTAATCAATTAATCGTTTGTTCTGTAAATTGTTGAAAAATAGTGACAAAAGCCCAGAGTCCCAGAGGTTGCCTTCATGGTGAATCTGACCAGCAATCCAAACCCCAAATATTCAAAAAAATCTCCTGCAAAGCTGCACATTTAAGCAGCTGAAATCAAAAACTGTTTTTTACTCAATATTTTTCTAACAACAACGGGTCAAATGATTGCATGTGTGTGAAATGAGTCCTTACTTTGCACTTCCCCTCATGTCTGTGGAGTATTTTAGCGTCTTTCAGCTCGTTGTGTTTTATGGCTCACGACTTCACTTCAGACTCAACAGGCTGCTTTGTGTCAGTGATAAAAACCACCGTATGTTGCGTTCCCAGTGTCAAATAGCGAGCAGCCAGTGAACACAGCATTTAGCATCTAAAGAGCCAGATATTTCCCTCGGGAGGTGGTAGAGACCAAAAACAGAGCTAAAAGGGAGCGAATGTTGGACACGAGAGACACGACTCCCAGTGAAAGCTCGTGCTGCTCCTTAACTGCTGGATGTTTAAAAAGGCCAACACGTTTCCATTGTTCAACTCCCATGATCCTTTGCTGCTTACATCTCTTGTTTTGTTCTTATTCAGAGAGTCCGTGCAGTAGAAGCTACATAGTTAAAAGGTGTCAGTGTTTCCACATTGTGTCTGCTGCCTCCAAGTGGCCAAAAATAAATCAGTCGATGACGTACATCGTAAGTACAGTGAGATGCTGTTGACGTTTCCACAAACAAACCCTCTCATCCTTAACAGGAATCTAATCAAAATGTCCTCAGCTTACAAACAGAAGGTCTTAAAGTCAGTGTGTTGCTCATGAGGATAGAAGCAGAGCAACACACACACACACACACACACCTTTTCCACCTTCTGACGCCAGTCAGACTTAAGGAACCAAAGCAGAGGGATGAAAGTGAGCAAATAAGGTGGAGGAAAAAGAAAAGGTGGAAAGGAAGCTGAGGGAGTGCAGAGATGGTTCTCCTTTGATGTGGCACATCCACCTGAGGCCCTCCGAGGGAGACGGCGTAGGTGAAGATACCTGCCGTCGTCATGCCCTTTGTCTGTGTGTGGCGAAGGAGGACGAGGAAGATGAAATTCAATGGGAGGAGGACACATCTCAGGGATTCAGACGCCAAGTCAGCGTTCTGTAGCTGTTGACCTGCGTCATCCAGCCGTGCAGACACACTTAACAACAAGCACAGATGATTGCTGTAGAACTGAGCACTGAAATCAGATTACCATCATTACAAAGTTCTTACACATCTTCATTAAGGCAGACTGCGGTTTTCAATTAATGTCCACGAGCTGAGGACAAGATACAACCAACCAGACAGCAGCCGAAGACAGAAGTTTGTAAATGTACTAAAGAGAAAATGAAACGTGTTTGCTGTAGGTTTGTTTACTGTGTTGAAGGGTTTCTGTGTGTGTGTGTGTGTGTGTGTGTGTGTGTGAGAGAGACTGCAAAGCTCAGCAGACTGAGAGACATCATCACTGGCCACCCGAATGACATCTGATCTTTAACCAGTCATTACGCGTAGCCACAATTAACGTTCTGGCCTTCATCTGAACCAGCAGTCACATCAGTTTGCTGCTACGTCAAGTGCTAACGCTAACATGTTGTGTTGGGATGCTGACGTCGTGCTGTAATGCGGGGCTAGTTTAATTTTACAGCAGACACGCTGTGCACTGATGCGTCCTGTCGTCTTCTGTGGCCTCTTTTCTCTCTCTTCCTTCATTTTGCGATGCGCTCATCACTTCTTTGCATCCTGTGTTTCAGCTTTAATCATCAACTTTATCGTGAAAAGGAAAACACACACACAAGGCTTTCTGAAGTTTGTATGAGTGTTGGTAACAGTTTCTCTGCTGCAGTGCTTTCTAAAACTCTGCAGTCACTGCAGCCATTAGGACCACCTGAAACCTGATATCAGTGGGTCGGTAATTTAGGCAAGCAGGTGGTTAGAGAGATAAGTCTTTTCACACTAATAAATCCCTTTGCAATGAAGGGAACTGAAGTGAATTCAATTTGGAGAGAGTAAAAAGCACGAGGGAAGCACCAGTCAATTGACCACCAATCAGAACTATCTGATAGCTGCTGTAAAAAAACAAAAAACAGCGATTGGCCAATAAAGTGCCTGATCACGAAGGCGTAAATAATTGAGCGTGATGTGACTGTAAGCAGTTTGATTTATCGAGGAGAAGGACGCCGCTGCCGTAATGAAAAACAGTTTTATGATGAATGATAAGAATCTGTGATGGGTTGAATTCGAAATCGTGTCGGAGCGAGTCGCCCCAGAATAACCTGATGGTCGCCTAAGTGGTGAGCGGCGGGAGATGGGAGCAGAGCGATGTTTGTGCAGGAGGACGTTATTACAGTGAGCGTGCTGTTACTGCACTCCGGAGCCTTGTTTTACAGCCACAGGCCGCAGCTATAATTAAACACACCCATCCAGACTAATGGAAGGAGAAACTCGGTATGTCAGACAACTAATTGCCACACTCAGTCTCCCTGTTCACACACGTACACACACTTTCTTCTTTTGTCTTTGCTAATCTGATCGGGCTCAGCAACTCTGGCTTTTTTAGGCCGTTACCTCCACCTTCTCCCCCTCCTCACTCGTTTTCCTCCAGTGAAGGATGCTCTGGGTTTAATGAGAAGCTCCTCATTATTGCCTCTCTTTGCTCTCAGCGTTCGTTCTTTCCTCCTCGAGTCTGTGCTGCTGCTGAGCCCCACAGTACAATGTCAGGGTGTTGTTGATATTCTGCTTTGTTTCGAGGACGAGCCCCACGGTGTCTCTGAAGCCAAGTTCAGTGGGTTTATTGTCGGGGCTGAGACTGTGTTCGGGCTGTGGCTTACAGATTAATAAGTCAGTTATTTAGTGTATCACAATGTCCCAGAGCTTTCCAAAACCCAAACATATTCAATTTACAGTCACGTCAAACGGAACAAAGCAACAGTTTTCAGCTTTTCGGCTTGATTAATGACTCGGGCTTTTAATTTATTATAAAAGTAGTTGCTTATAAATTTTCTAGTGCTGGACCAATCGATCAGTCCGGCTTATCTTTTTAACACTGGTGCAGCCGCCAAATTGTTAATTACTTGAGAACTTTAAAAGGATTAGTCAGATCATTTGGTTGATTGACAGAAAATTAATTGACAAATGTTTCTCCTCTATACTGGAATCAGCGTACATGTCGATAAAGAAACACCCGAGAGAAGAGCGCGAGAAGATATCTTCCTTTTAAAAAAATCTTGTCCATGGGAGCTTATTTTCAGACAGAATTCAAAGTGGGTTCTACTTGTAAACGCTTCGGGCTGCATGCTGCCCCAGCAACCTCCAGCAGTAAGTTAGGGCATCATGTCAAGAAACCTGAGAGGCAACACTCAGGGCAAAGCAGGCATAAAGAACATGTGAATGTCAGTTAACGTTGTGGTGGGTTTTCTTTTTTTAAATTTCAACCTTTCTCTTTTCTCTTTAACCAGACATGATGGAGCGGTGGTGGGTTTGGCAGTTTGCCCTCGTCACCGTGGCAACCATTTACCTCAGCCCCTCCCAGTGCAAAAATGCAGAGTTTAACTCCGACAACCTGATCAACAACGTGGTGGCCGACCCTCGAACTGGCCGGCTGTACGTTGGCGCAGTCAACTCCCTGTACCAGCTGAACCCCAACCTTGAGGTC
Organism: Scatophagus argus; assembly: GCF_020382885.2. NCBI lineage: Eukaryota > Metazoa > Chordata > Actinopteri > Scatophagidae > Scatophagus > Scatophagus argus. Next base: position 1,712,992 of record NC_058514.1, on the reverse strand, counting down.
GAGTCCCGCACCGAGACGGGCCCCAAGCGGGACAACAGACAGTGCACGCCGCCCGTCACCGACGCCTGCGAGGAAGCCGTGGACACCGACAACCACAATAAGCTGCTGCTGGTCCATGGGGCCAAGGACATGTTGGTGGTCTGCGGCAGCGTCTTCAGGGGCATCTGCTCACTGAGGAACCTGAGCAACGTGGAGCAGCTGCTGTACTTCAGCGACACCAAAGGAGAGAAGTCGTACGTAGCGAGTGCCGAGGAGGGCGTCTCTGTGGTGGGAGTGATGTCATACTTCACCAAGGACGGAGACAACTTCACCGTATTCCTGGTGAGGAGGAAAACCGACACAGAATGAACATAAATCGATTATTTTTAGTGCACGACTTTTGGTTTGTGGAGCACTTTGGGTCCTTTCGATACAAAGTAAGAATACATTTTTTCCACTCCCTCGTTACATGAGTTTATCGTCTCTTCTGTCTTAGGTTGGTAAGGGGTACGGCAGCCATGACAGCACCAAGCTGATCTCCACCCGCATCCTCCAGGACTACGGTGATTGGGTGGTTTTTGACAGCATCATCGAGGCTTCAGCGGTCCAGGCCAACCCCTTTGTCCTGCGGTACCTCCACGATTTCCGCTTCGCCTTCAGAGACGACGGCTTCGTGTACTTCCTGTTCTCACGGACGCTAGGGGTTCAGGACACCAAGAACTTCACCTTCATCTCCAGGATGTGCGAGGACGATCAGGGTTATTACTCCTACACTGAGCTGCAGCTCAACTGCAGCGCCACAAACAAGTACAACAAAGCCCAGGTAATGTTAATACACTCTTCAGCCACCGCATGGGCTGTCAGCGGTTTTATAAAGACAGCAGCAGTGACTCGGAAAAACACATTTGGACTTTTTACATTTGGATGAGTTTGTGTTAAATTGGAAGCCGTTTGCGAAGGCCTTGGTGCTAACCCCTGAAAAACTTTAGAAATTGGTTTTAACGTGCTCTTGAACTTGGAATAACTTCACTTCATGGGGCCTGTTATATCAGCTTAAATACACATTTGTAGCATGAACATCTAACATTCAGCACTTTTATCTCCTCCTCGTCCCCCAGGCTGCTTATGTAGCAGCGCCAGGTGAGGTTTTGGCTCAGAGTATGACCAGTTCAGGCCAGTATGGACCAGTTTCAGCCTCTGACAAAGTGCTGTTTGTCACCTTCACTTCTGACGAAGACTCATCTACTTCTGCCATGTGTAGGTGTCACATCCCTGATGTTTATGTTGGCTCATGTGTCTTTGTTAGTGTGCAGGATGCCAAAAAACTTTTCACAACATTTTACTGACCTCAATAACTGTTCTGGAGCTTATCAAGGTTGAACGCGACCATCGCACGACCTAGATCAGTTTGTTTTTTGGCTTGTGATGTTTGACATTTTCGTGTTTGCCAAAAAACAAGGCCTCATATCATTTATCCTGTGCATCTTTGTTAAACAGAGCAGGGGCTGTATGAAACGGGTACAGATTGTGCTTTTTGCTCCTGTTTGTAGGTATGTACCCTCTGCGCTCTATTAATAAAAGGCTGGTGGAAATAATAGGCGCCTGTTACAGCAACAACGGCATCATTAACGGGAGGGCTGCTGTCTACTCACCTTATTCTTCTAAGTCTGAAGAGCTTTGCAGCAGCAATAATCAGGTGGGAAAATCTGTCTGTGTGTCAGAGATAAAGAAAAACTGGGAGAAATATTGGCAGTGACTCAGTATTTCTACATTAATATGAATGTTTTATTCCATCAGAATAACATGGCCCTCAGATACAAGTGTGGGGCCGAGTTCCTGCCCTCCCCATTGGCCAGCAAGGCTGAGTTCGCCTTAACAGCCGAGCCTCCATTGGTCCGTAAGAATCACATGACCGCTGTTGCCGTGGCTGTGGAAATGGGGCACACTGTGGCCTTCCTGGGCACCACCACCGGGGAGGTAAAGAATCGCCGGCTGACTTTTCCCAGGCACTTTTCAAGATAGCTTTACAAGATAAAAGTATTGGTGTCTCACTCTGCTAAGGGTTTGGTAACCATTAGCTAGTTAGCTAAACTACCAAACCACCCAGTAGTTTATGTTGCTGTTAGCTCACTCACAAGCAATCTTTGATCGATTAAAACCAGAAATCACAGTTTTAAACCAGCTTGGCCTCGCTGGTTAGCTCACTAGTTAAACTGTACAAGCATGACCAACCATGACCATCGTGGTTAAATGAAGTTTAAAAAGGCTAAATAAAAGGTTTTGCCTTTTAGCTTTATGAAATCTGAATGGAAACTTTGGCAAATATTTTGTGTTTTGAGTTATTTTACTGGAAGAAGAGAGAATGTGCACAGTATAAGCACTGCGTGGTTTGTTAATTTTCACTGAAGTTGTATCCCAACTTTAAATTTGTAGCCTTTGGTAAAACATTTTGTTTAAAGCTGCGTTATCATTGCTACACTCACTTAGCAACATAATATAACCTAGTTGACTCAACAATATTTTGCTTTTTTTTTAAAAATTACAGTTCCTGCATTAAGCATTAACTCAGAGGGGGGAAAATGTTCTCCACGCGTATTTTAGAAAATCAAAGCCAGAACTTAAATTGAATTACAAAGCGTCTCTGTGAACGAGCTCTCCGTCCACGCTCGCCAACAGTTTGTCCTTCTTTTCTTCTTTGTCTATTTTGTGTCACTTTATTTTTTTATTTTGCACTTGAAACACAGCGTTTATCAGAGCACAAAGGAGGATGACTGATTGTATCTGACTTTAAATGCCTGCTGATGCGCCTTTTGTGTTTCTGTAGGTGCTGAAGGTGCACGTGTCGGCCCACGCCGAGGTGTACGGGCGAGCGACGGGCGAAGTGACCGGAGACAAGGTCAACAAGAACCTCCTGTTCGATTCCAGCCTCCAACACCTGTACATCACCACGGAGAAAAAGGTCAAAGTCGCTCAGACTTAGACGAATTGATTATTCTTTTTACTAAATCCATTTCTCTCTGCTTCCTCGGTGTCGCCACATAAAGAAGGTCAGGGACTCAGTCATGTACTTGCTCCTGCTCTTTCATTTCATCCATCAGGTCGGGGACTTAATGACTCTTTCATTTATTCTGTCTGTCTTATTTGATCATTTATTCATTCGTTCGACTCACACCAATACATCCGTCTGCATTACCACACAGGAGTCAGCCATTGATTTATTCACTCGTTCTCTTTCTGTCCGGCCCCCCTTTGTTTTCCTCTCTGCCTTTTCTATTCATCTGTCTTTCTCTCCTTTTGTCCTTTCATCTTTCGGTCGCCATCATTCTCTGCCGCCACACTGAAGCGAAATTGATGTTATTGATTCAGAAATGAATTAATTAGAATGCACTTCAAGAGGGCAATTCACTTTGATCATGTCAGGTGACGATACTCGAGCTTGTTCCGTCTGCTCATTTAAATTTATTAGTCCTGCCTCTTTGTTGTCAGAGAGGAAAATTATTTCCACGGCGGGTTGAAAGAAGTTTTGCATGAAATAACCATTCAAAGACGTTCGCTTTACAAGAAAATATCGAATGGGGTGAAGGAAAATTGCAAATGCTGTTAAGTCATGTAGCATAAGGGATTTATTTATGTTCCATGTGACAGGATCAGCTGAGAAATAATCCTGTTGTCGTGTAGAAACCGTCCACATACAACACGCGAATGCGTCACTCCTCCCGGGTGTAACACATGACTCATCACTGAGGCAGCGCATCGTCATCATCAGCCGCTGACAGCTTGAAACTAAAACACACGTCTGGATCCCACACTCATCACCTGGTTTGTCTCCTCCAGCCGTTCTCCTCGTAAGGAGGAAAAACAAAACAGGAACGATCGCACAGGATGTTTTCTACATCACAAGTCTCATCTGTGTGGTGTCCATGTCAGACCGAGCTCCGTTCAGGACAGGGAGGTGGGGAAGTAAATATTCACTGTGCTCCTCAGTAATTCAACTCACCTGTAGTTTAACTTAGGCAAAAAGGGAAGGCCAGCAGCCGTCTGTCAGAGTGGTGACATGAATCACAGAATAAAAGACGCTTCTGAACTTGCCTGAGAATCCTCACATTTTCCTTTAGTTTTGCCTTCACCGCTCTCTTCATCCGTTGGTGTATTTTAAACAGGAACTGCTCGTAGCTAATTTGCCCTACTTTTAACGGTGCTAATTTGCCAAAATGTGAACAAATAAAGGCAAAAAGAACGGGGCTGTAATTGCAGGTGTAATTATTTCTGGTGCGTGGGTGACAAATTACTCACAAATTGAAGTCCCTGAAGTCCAGAGCAGGTGATGCTAAGATCAGCCCATCCCCCCCAGAGAAATAAACACAGTCTGAACGGAGCTTAGCTGGAGCTGAACGTGAGATTCTTTCACATCAACAGTTTTAAATCGATGGATGGTTTTGGTTTTTTCTTTGTTTTTTATCCTACTTGAAGGATTTCTTTTTGCCTTTAAGCCTCCTGTATGTTGTTCACAGTAAGAGCTCCTTCACAATAAAAGCCTGTCATACATGTGCAGATCACCAAGGTGCCAGTGGAGGCCTGCCACCTGAAGAAAGACTGCCACTCCTGCGTGTCGATGAAGGATCCGTACTGCGGCTGGTGTGTCCTGGAGGGAAAGTGAGTAGCATCTACAGTTGAATGTCCATTAAGCTAACAGCTGAAACGTTGATGGAAACTCTGTGTGCTTGGCTCACAGGTGCACCAGGAAGCGGGGCTGTCGCAGGTCGACGGAGGAGAACACCTGGCTGTGGTCGCCCAATCAGCAGTGTGTTCAGATCCAGTCCTTCACTCCACCCAACCTCAGCTGCAAGAAGACCCAGCAGGTAGGAAGGCGTGAACGAACACGCAGTCGAACCCCCCTGAGCTGTTTGGTTTCACCCAGTCAGACCTCCTGACACACTTTGTGTCTGTGCTGTCAGCAGCTTCCAAACAGGTGGCATCTACAGGTTTTAGATACACTATATAGACAAAAGTAATGGGACACGTCACCTTTACACCAGCAGTCTGTATAATGCACGAGATGTTGAATCTTCGTTGAAGCTAAGCGTTCCTTCAGGTCAGACAGTCGACGGTGGGTGACAGTTTGCCTTGTGATCAATCCCACTGACAGGACACAGGATCTGTGTTTGGACAGCAGATCAGCAGGTGTTCACCGACATTTTAAAAAAGTCAACCTGTCTGTCACTCTGCTTAAATACTCTGTTTTTTTTTGGTGGGGCATGTCGTGGGGAAAAAGTAATGTTGAGCAAATCAGAATGCTGTGACAGCCATTTTACACTGACCTGCTAGCTGAGGGTGCTGTGGTGCAACACTCCAGCTGAACCTGGCTGCTGAACTTTCTGAATTAATGACGAGTTGATCAAAGGGCTGAAAAGACCTTCGAGATGTACGACACCAGACTGTCGACAAACCTTCTCCTCCCATCGGGCTGTTCTGCTCTTAGAGTAACTAAGACTTTGCTCAGCTGCGCTCAAAATGAGCTACGTGATGCTTATTGGATATGTGGTTCAACCTGAGCTGTTGCTTTGAAAGAGTTTCAGCAGTCGGGTGTTAGCGATTTGAAATGGGCTAAAAAAAATAATAAAATTGCTCAGGTTGATCAGGAGGACAGAAGTTTTCTGTATGAAGATCGCAGTCGTCCTCATCAGACACGAGGAAGCAGCAAAACAACATTACGGGTATGCGATGATTACAATCAGGTCAGGTTATAATAAACAATATGCCAAGAGACGCAGGCGGATGGATGCTTTCAAGGTGCAACCGTGAAGACAAACACCTCGAGTGTACTTTTGGATTTGTTTGCTTGTTTGCAGAGCAGATTTTTTTAGGCCTTGGGTAGAAGTTTGAGGATTTTGCAGAGTAAACAGTTTCGGCGTGTATTTCAGCAGGTACACAAAGTATTGAACAAAATCAAAGCACTTTGATTCTTGATGTCCTCACTTTACAACTAAAATCTGACTCGAATCAACTCTCAAGTCTGCAGCTCTGCTTAGTTTTGATTTTAACGCCATTTTGCTTTGTCCTGCATCACGTTGTGCTTCAGACGAAGACGCTCTTATCTTGTAAAGTCCCTGCACTTCCTGTCGGGGGCGGGGACTCGAGTGCAGATCTCTCTGTGCCGATGACCCCAGAAAGCACCAGAAAGCTTTGGGCCCAGAGAGGTGGACCTGCTGCAGGTTCATGAAGGAGTTTGGGACTCTCCTCTCCTGTTGCAGCTCCTGGTTTGTGATTTTGATCTGATCAGCCAGTTGGATTTAAAAAGCTTTGCCTCACGCAGCTTTTTATTCTTAAAAAGAGGAAAAAGTCCCTGGTGAATCCAGTCAGGGGCTTCTCCGAGATCAGAAAGTTTGAAATTAAAACTTAAGCAGTGAAATTAAAACGGTTGAGGTCAGCGAGGAGTAATGAAGAGCTGATGTTTGATCGGCACAGTTGAATATCAATTATTTCTGCAGCGCGCGCGCACACACACACACACACACACACACACACAGTGTTCTTCTTTCACATAATGAGAACCCACAACACTTTGTATGAAGACCGTATCTATAGTGCATTATGGTGCTTTTCATAATTTATGAATCATAATGAATTCATAAAGCTTCATGCCTACACTCAGTAACACTCAGTGCTTTAAGTTCAAGTGTCTGATTGATGCTCCTGACTGATGGGGCTTATAATGCATTATGACCACCTGCACTCACTTTGAACTTACAGACTTGAACTGACAAGCTGACGATGTTTTTGCAAAGCGTTGTGTGTTTATGAGATCGGTGTGTTTATGAATGCCGTCATGAAGCATTATGAATGCATTGTAATGCGTTACGAATGCCCCTCACAGTAGATGTAGTCTTCATTGAAAATGTTGCCTAATGAATTTTAGTTGTTTGTCTCTCCGACCCTGAAAACACACTCTCCATCAGCCAGCGGCTCACACACTCGTGTCTTTATCTCACTGCAGCCAGCAGAGCTGTGAACTGAGAAATAATCTTTCACTCGGCTCTTTTCTCGCCGCGTTTCTGCTGATTCCTGCCTCCCTCTTCCTCCTCTGCGTCTCCATTAATCCCTGGGCCTCTCCTCCAGGTTGATATCCACATCCCCGCCCACCCCAGCCTGAGCCCGTCCGATCGGCTGCATTGTGTTTTCGGCTCTTTCACCAGCGGAGCCGTGATGTCCTCGGACTCTCAGGTCACCTGTTCGCTGCCCGACCCCGTGGACATCCCGCCCACTCCCGACCAGCAGGGTAGGTCCACACGGGGGTCCCTGAGTGGCTCCAGCAGGCGGCGTTTCCACCGTCCTCGCTGATTTTAACATACTTTATGGTTGGTTTATGTTTTCTGGGACAAATTTTCAGAAAACATTTTGAACATGTTTAATTATGTTAAATTAGATTTTATCTTATTCAGTCATATCCTGCTCTGCACTGCAGCTGCTCTGCTGTTTGTTTTCACTCTCCTGCTTCATCTGTTTCTTTCAGTTTAGCACCTTATTAATCTCTTGCTTATTTGTGTATCTTTTATTTTTTATTTTTGTCTTTTGTTAAAAGGTGGAAACAAATATTTTTGCCTTCTGCAAGATGAGAACAGCCAAACCGTAACAGCTCATTAATTTATTCAGCGGTTTTAAAAACAAAAGCATTCAGAAATCAGTCAGTTTATCTGTGTTGATTTTGAACAGGTGTGTTAAAAAACCTTTTGCTATACTTAACGTAAAAGGAAAAAGAGATGTAAACTAAAGTTTCAGTTTGCTGGAGCTTTTTGGGCTCAGTACTCGATCTGTGAGACGAAACTGAGGGAACAAAGTCTCCTTCATCCCTCCTCATCTTTAGGTCTGATACAAATCTTCTTAAAATGTTAATTTTATTGGATTTGCTCTCTGTGTGTGCGTGTGTGTGTGCGTGTGTGTGTGTGTGTGTCAGACTATGTGTCTGTCCCAGTCAAGGTTGTGGTGAACAACAACATCGAGGTGACGTCTGGAGAGTATCAGTTCTACAACTGTGCTGCGACAGTCAGGAAGAACCAAAACACTCCGTAAGATAGATAACACGCCCACACACACACACACACACACACACACCTGAAGACGTTCTAAGTGTTTGCTGGTGCTGTGTCTCCAGGTGTATAGCCTGTGTGACCAGCGTGTGGGGCTGCCAGTGGGACGCTCGGGACCACAGCTGCAGCGACAGGAACGACAACGTGAACGGAAATCAGATCGTGAAACCGCAGCAGGTGTGTGTTTGTCTGTTTGTGTGTGTTTGTCTGTTTGTGTGTGTTTGTCTGTTTGTGTGTGTGTGTATTTTCTACAATGTGCATTTTTCACCATTTATTGGACTCTTCTGTGTGTCTTTCTGTGATAAAGCCGGACAGATGTCCTCAGTTCGAGTCCCCGGAGCCGCTCTTAATCCCCGTGGGCTTTGAAATCCCCATCAGCTTCCAGGGCAGAAACCTGGACATCTACACGGTGAGCTCCGCCACACCTGGATGACCAACCATCTTAACGCCATCATCATCAGTCTCATCTGCTGCATGGCCTGTGTTTTATTGTTGTAAATGATTTCCCCGTCTTGTCTGCAGGGCCGGAGGTTCACCATCGGGACGGAGCTGATGAAGCACACTGATAAGGAGGTCGCACAGGAGCAGGGGTCAAAGTTCACATTCACGGGTTATGAGGTCAGTGTTAACGGCACTTTGATATGTGGAGCGAGATGGAAACGTGACGTCCACGTTTCTTCTACAAGCCTCATTACAGTGTGAATAAATCTCACCATTCCAATGCCAAAACGTGACACGAAGGCTGCCAGCCGACTGCGTCCATGTCCTCACTTCTCTGTGAAACATCCGTCAACGTCTTTCTGTTTTTAATTCAACACATACAACAGAAAGACAGCAAAAGAAGAGGAGAAGAAGAGAACACGTGGATGTTATTTAGTGGGATATAAATAACTGTAATCTAAAATCAGAACCAGCAAAGTGCTGAGCAGGAAGGCAGTGAAATAATAAAATGCGCAGATAAGAACAGGAAGTCATCAGTGACACATTAGTTGTCCTTCTGCACCAGTGTCCATAAATTAAAGCCATGAAGACACACTCTCTGACTCTTTCTTTGTGTCCATTAGCACAAAATGCTTCCATTTCCTCCCAGCTTTCTGTTGATGCTGTGAAGCCACCAGGCCTTACAACAAAACCAGCGAGTGTGTCATCAGTGATAATTGGACAATTAGTGCATCATTAGAGCTTAATTTGTGGGTAAATGAAAGTGATCGTGCGTCACAAAAGGTTTCCAGCTCAGCTCTGTGTGTTGTGTGTCATGGCGTGCGCTTGACTTTGGCGTGTTGCGTTAATGTTCGTTATGTATGTACGTTCAGGTTCTCGATGTGTTTGTGCTAACTGGAGCTCACGCTGCTCCTTCACAGTCCGCGTGTGTCTTATGGCGCCCCCTAATGGGTTACAAAGCAGCATAATGATTTTCACTGAGTCACTGAGCTGCAGGTAGCTTAAAGTGAGTGTGTGTGTGTGTGTGTGTGTGTGTGTGTGTGTGAGTGACTTTTAACTTTCCTCTTTTTCACACACCCCTCAGCTTTTCCACTTTTCTGCCTCCATTGATCCTCACCTCACGCTGAGTCTAAGACTGCCAATATGCATTTTAAGTGTGTGTGTGCATGTGTGTGTGTGTCACTGCTGAGGCTCCTCTCGTTATCTTGTATTTGTCTCTACATTATGTTTTTCTTCTTCTTCTCTCTTTCTTTTTTTGCTCAACCCACCCCCCCCCCCACGCACACACACACACACAGACGCTCACACACATCCTGAAGAAAAACCTCCCTTGATTTATGGCTATGGGATTGTGTGTTTGTGTTTGTGTGTGTGTGTGTGTGTGTACTGACCTTCACAGTTAGAAAGATGGAAAGTAATTTAGTGTTGAGCTCCAAATAGTGAGGAATGTTTTGTTACTGTATGTTAATGCATACCTGATACCTGATGGCAGGTGTGTGTGTGTGTGTGTGTGTGTGTGTGTGTGTGTGTGTGTTTACAGTTTGCCTATGACAAGCAGCAGCAGGTGAACGTTTCCTTCCATATCAAAGAAAAAGACACAGACAGAAAGATTGACAGCACGCTGACAGGTGAGTGTGTCTGATACCTTCTCATTTCCAGTTCAGTTCTACCTGAAGTATTCTAATTAGCCCTAAACTCCTCCTCTTCTTCTTCTTCTTCTTCTTCTTCTTCTTCTTCTTCTTCTTCCTCTGCCTCTCCGACAGTCGTGCTGTACAACTGCTCAGTGGGAAGAGAAGACTGCAGTCTGTGCAGACACGCCGACGCCACCTATGAGTGTGTTTGGTGCGCGGCCAGACGCACCTGTGTGTACCGTGAGCTGTGCCCGTCGCCGCAGCCGCAGCAGTGCCCCAACCCGGAAATCACCGACGTGAGTCAGAACACACACGCCGGGCCGCGACCTCGTTCACATCACAGTCAAACGGGGGAGGAGCTTCTTCTCTTGATGTTCTCCGTGTTGCGTCTGGTTTATCTGGCAGGTTTCAGATGACAACAGAAGGATGTTTTGGGTTACAACCAGTTTATCTCCGCCGACCGTTTGACGAGTCAGCACATGCCGTCAGTGTGCTGAATGTAATGTGATGTACTGATTATGGTGCGTGTTGTGTGTCACTTCTCTCTCACGGTTCAGGTCATTTCTAACTTTCCACATTCGTTTCAAAAACTCGTCATCTTCTTCAGAATTCGTGCATCCTTTCACAAACCAGCCAATCAGACTCCTCTTCGGGGTGTCAGGACTCCTGTGTCTTCTTTCGCTGCACAGCTTCAATTTGTTTCCTATTTTCTCGGGAACCTCGATTTCCTCTGGACGGCAGCCGATTCGCCCAAGAGTTGTTGTCGTTATTTAATCTTCAGTGTGTGAGCTTTTAACTGCTGCGGAGACGAGAAGCATCGAACAGACAGAACAGCTGAAGTCACTCGTCATGAGAAGCTTCAGTGGGCCAGTCTGTGGCAGATGTTTCCCTCCTTCTTCCTTCTGGATGGTCAGCAGCGTGCAGCTCGTACGTCTCAGCAGCCTGTTTGAGTGAATGCCTTAATGAATACTGCAGCAGCTCACCTGAAACAAACACACCTTGCTGCAGAGTCCACATATTTAATAACTGAAACTGAGTGACATCATTTAGTCCTCTGGTAACTAAAACGATCAGAAGAGAAATGAATCCCTCTCAGATCTGGAGAGACGGTGATTCATCCAGGACGTCCCACGGTTACTTTGTGGTTATTAATTCATTAAAGCAAAATGCCACAGCGTCAGGACATAAATAAAAGCTGAGTTCTGGGGAGAAAAGTTGGGGAAAACTGAATGTTGGAGTCATATGGCTCAATCTGTCACAGTCAGGAGAGACGTGGGAGTTAAAACTCACCAGATGGTTGCAGATTTTACCTGAAGAGTCTACACGAATCTGTGCTGAATTGTTTTTGACTGTCATGGACTGAGGAGGATTGGGTTGGCCCCTCCTCCCCTGTTCTCTCTAATCTGCTGTGTCAAACCCTCTGCTCCTCCTCCAGATCATCCCTCGCTTCGGCCCTCTTAACGGTCGGATCTCGGTGACCATCAGAGGCTCCAACATGGGAATCAAGAAGGAGGACATCAAGAAGATCACGGTGGCCGGAGTGGACTGTGTTCACCAGGAGGACAGATACTCCGTGTCCACCAGGTAACCTGACTGTTAGTGTGCACACAGGAGCCCTTCATGTTGTCTCTTACATGTTGAGGTGAAGCTCTGTACGTGAACCTTTGACGGCCGACTGCCATTAATTAATTACTGCAGACTAATGAGGCTCAGCTCGTCCTCTTTGGCTGAACAGAAGCTCATTTTCACTGCAAGTGAAGCATCAGTGCTGCTGCTGTTGATCTTTATAATGTACCCAGAGTGTTATTAATGTGCGACGTAAGTCCGCTTCAGTCCCACTGCTGAACCCTTCTGTCCCTCTCTTCGTCCACAGTGTGGTGTGTGAGATCGGCCCAGCGAAACGAGCTCCCTATCACCATGACATCCCGTTTGAGCCCACCCACAGTGGAGCCGTGGAGGTGGAAGTGGAGGGAGGGAGGCGAGGTACATCTCAGGTCATTTTCACGTATCGGGTAAGTCTGAGCCGAGTTTTATTTGATCTCACGTGTTATTAAAAACTGTGTCTACTTGCTGTTGAAGCTCATGGAGTCTCCTTCACTCTGAGGTCTCTGAGATCTGTTTTCAGACAGAGATGTGTGACTTTGTGGAGGTTTGAACGTTGTAGTCGCCCGAGAGAGATGGTTCAAACACCTGTTGGTCTTTACAGGAGTAGTTTCAAACGCAATAAGCAATCATTTGTTGATTAGCAGGCCAGCGGAGGTACAGATGAAAGTGGACTGAATCCAGTGGCGGTTCTGAGGTATCAGGGCCTTGGATCAGTTTTGTCTCTCTGTTTCTTAATGGCAACGAGCAGCTGTGTGCAAAAATGTCCGATTGTCGTCTTTCTGTATTCAACCAAAGATCCTTTGTGAGGGGAGATGCTCCACTCTGTAACACACATTTATTCACTGATTTTGGTGAATGTTTCCTGATTCTTGCTGCTAACTGCTGCTAAGTGTAGCTGCCATTAGTTAGTTGTCTTCTTTTCTCCATAAAATCTGATCCAATTCCACCAAAATCAGTGAATAAAGTTATGAAATTGTGTTTTTATTCAGTAGTCAGCCGTCCTGTGGAGGTCTGCATCCAGGTCCTGCTCTGTTAGTCTGAAACCATTCACACCCTGTCTTCCATTAAAAACACAGTCACTGTGTCTCTTGTTTTTGTTGCTTAAAGCATGTTGGTTCAGCTGCAGGAAGCTTTTAAAATGAGTTAAATCTGGCATCGTGAAACCTGCAGTCACTGTGTACACACCTCATCAAAGCTTCTGAGGCAATACAGAGCGTTGCATGACACAAGTACTTCAGACCCTGCAGATCAAATCCCAGAAACATTAAAAGGTTTCTAACAAAAGTAAAGCACACCCGGCCTTCCTCCTCCTGTGTGATGCAGGGAAATGTGCTCCCTGAAGAGGCAGCGGTGTGTGGAACGTATCTCGCATACAAATCCACCACCGCACAAAACTGCATTCGGCTTCGAGCGGTTTCTTCCAACAAGCAGGCAAACAAGTGTGATCAAAATGAGTAGGTTTCACCTGCTGCTCTGTTTTGTTTCTCCATCCCAGGCTCGATAGTTTAATTTAAATGTTGTTCTTCTCTTTCATATTTCTTAGTTTTTCCTCTACTGAGCCGACGCAAAGCTAATTAAAGCAAACTGCTGAGACCAAAATGACTTAATTTTCTTCATCAGCAGCAGGTCTCTGTAAACGCTGCAAACATCCCTCAGCGACTTTTGATTTCTTTGTCTTACTGTGAGAACTGAAATATTCAACCTGAATTGAGACTGATGAGAGCTAAACAGTAAAGGTTTGAACCGCAAAACCAAAACGATGAGCTGAAAGACGCTAAAATGTGAAATGTGGGGAGCTTTCAGTGCTACGAGCAGCTCCTTTCGCTTTGTATTTGTATGGCTTGTTGATGTAAAAGTTGATTAGTGCAGCTGATGACGGTTTGTCCCCGTTTCCATTCGTTGTCAGTCTGCTCGTGAATCTCTCGGTTTGAATTTCTTGTCTCCTTTATGGCAGAGCCAAAGTGTGGAACCATGCTTGTGTTTTCTTCATCTCGCAGACCAAATATATTTCAGTCGCTGCTGCCTCCTGTGCCGCTGTTTTGTTTGCGAGGAGCTTCCAGCCGGGCAGAGTTGTTATGAGTTTGTGTTTCTTTGGGGACATTTGTTCCTGCGTTTGCAGCTCTCCAGAACAGCGAGGACAAATCTGAAACGCCGACAGGCCAAACGCTTTGGCGTATCTCAGCGGCTGCACGCCACACACTCAGAAAACACTGTGGTACTTTCAGTTCAGCAGCCTCCTCTGCTGACTTTATCAGTATTCCTCAAGCACACAAGTTGATAAAAACCTTCCCATGGAGAAGTTCTGACACTGATTATTTTTTGGGGGGGACTGAATTACTGAGCTTTAAAATGTGCTTTGGTTTTGATGTGATCAAAGCCTTCGTACCTGCAGGACAGCAGTGGGAACATCAGGAGCTCTGCTGAATTAAAGTTTAATGTTCTTCATGTGATTTTTCTCTTTCTGTCTCTGCCTTTTCATTTGACAGATCTGAGCTTTTTATTTTGTTCTTGATATGTGATTGGTTTAATGTCAACTCCTTCACAAAGTCACACACGGTAATGGATGCCATATAACCTGACCACAAGTCATGATCAGGTAAATTAAAGATTCTGGGCAGTGACTGAAGTTGAAATGAGTCACAAACAAGCATCCATCCGACACTGGAGGAGGAGGAGGTGGAGGAGCGTCTTACGGACCTGAGTGTCACCCTGGATGATGAGCTTCCTCCAGTACAGCATGAAGAAGAGGCTACGCTGGATCCAGACCTCTACAGCTGGTCCAGAAAGCTGCCGCCCTCCCGGTGGTCAGAGGCCGAAGTTTTCCCACCTCGGTCCTCCATTCGCTGCTCCGGCTCGCTTTTGGCATGAAATCTGCCATTTTGTTCATTGTTGTGGTGATGATATGACGTGTGAACAAACCTCACGGCTGCCGCCAAACTGAACCTGACTGACCTGCTGCGTTACAGAGCAGCAGGTTGGTAAACCACATGTCTGTGATCCTCGCAGGCGTGTAAACGGCCATCTGGAGTAGGACGAGTTCTCCCAGCCGGCCAGCCGACCTCTTGAGCCGTAATGAGCAGAACAACGCTCGTGTGAAAAGATGAACTAACGTTTTGATCCTGCGTTCACTGCCCAGCCAGCCCCATTCGGGCGTTTCTGCGTGTGGCAGGGCCATAAATCAGACCGACGGCCTCGTGCGTGAATTGTAAAACGAGGTGGAGCTGTTGGTGTAAATCAGCATGGTGGTGCCTTCAGGTGTTGCCATGAAGAACTCAAATAATAAGCCTCATAAAAGCAGAGACACGACGAGTCAAACTTGCCTCTGAGCGTTCAACATCCCATTCAGTCAATGTGTGAACTTTTAATAAGTTACCTCGAATGTGCAGCAGGATTTAAAGAGGATTTTCCTGCTTTTTCTGCCACAGAAAAGTGAATCATAACAAGTGAACACATGGCTTGAATGAAACAGAATAAAATTAAAGTAGAGAGAGAGCAAATACGGAAAGAAAATCACAAACACAGCACTTGTTCATGCTCTGATTTCTCCACTTCTTCCTCCTGTTTGAAGGTTTGAAGAGCTGTAAATGTGCTGTGCCCTCCTCGCCAAGCAGCTCACTTCTCATCTTCTCTGTCCAGGATCCCAAACCGGTCGACGTCCACCCGGCGAAGGGTCCGGCAGCCGGGGGAACCGTGATCACCATCGAGGGAGACGACCTGGACACTGGGACTAAAGAGGACATCGCCGTGGCTGTGGGCACAGTTCCCTGTGAAGTGTAAGCGACAGCTCTCTGCAGCGTGACGGGTTTTATGTGTGTTTTGCAGCCTGTGTTCACGCTCTTCCTCTCTCCTCTTCAGCCTGTCGTTCGGCAAACAGATCACCTGTAAGACCGGGAAGTATCGGGGGCAGAAGGTGCCCTCTGATCTGTTAACGGTGACCGTGAGATACGGTAAAAACACCACCAAAGACGTCCCAGCTGCATACCAGTACTCTGAAAACCCCAAGATCACAGATTATAACCCCAAGGCCAGCTTCATGTGGTGAGTGTGACCGTAAACATTCGTTTGAGATTTATTCCACTCTGTAGAGGGACTGTATTGTAGTATACAATCAAATAAGATAATCATAATTATTTGTATTGTGATTTTCACCTCTGTGTGTGTGTATGTGCATGTGTGTGCGCAGTGGTGGTCGAAGGATTGTGGTGGTGGGAAGCGGTTTCGACCTGATCCAGAGAGCCTCCATGAAAGTCCTGCACTCCACTGATGAGTTTTCACAGAACACCACGACTGAAGAGGTAGGAGAGAGAGAGTGTGTGTGTGTTCATGTGTGTGTGTGTGCATACAACAACAACAACAACAAACAACGTGGAGGGAAATTCATTAAAAAATGAGCTGTTCTGTGCATCAGATATTCAGAGTTTTCCTCTTGTTCCTTGTTGTTTGGGGTCTGATCAGAATCCGTTCGGGCTTAAAGTTTCCTGCAGGCTACAGGAGTCGCTCTGATCAATTCTACAGCAAATGTGTAATCCGTCAAACTGCATGATGTGAGAGGTGGGCGACTCTAACGGGACCAAATGAGATCTTTTAATGACAGCACAGTCTCGGCTGGATGAATATCAGTCGGCAGCTGCGACAGAGAAAAGGACGACGCTTCTATTTCACTGCTGAATAAGTTTGAGTGACAGAGTCTCTTAGGAAAGATTCACTGCAGGGGGGAGGAGGTGAAGCCATTTTTTTTGTTGTCGCTTCATCAAACGCTGCCGTCTGAACCGGGGGAGACACAGTGGGGAGGCGGAGAGACGGAGGGAGGAGGAAACCTGAAGCAAAAGTTAGACCTGCACTGAAAATCTGGGATCTGTTTGAGTGATCCGCTTCAAACAAACTGCTGCTTTTCCTTTAAGCCGCAGAGAAAATCATCAATATTGTTTGCTTTCAAAGGCTCCTCAGCCTTGGAGGCAACTCAGTTACTGCTGTACATAATGAGTTCCTTTCCCACATGTAGAGACAAAACATGCTATGTTAGCCTGCGTGAACTATCGTGTGAGCTCGGTGACGCTGGACAGCTGCATCGACTTCTTCTTCACTGTTTCCCGTCTCTGTCAGTTTGTCCAGAAGGCCCTGAGTAAGAACGACACGGTCCTCCAGTTTCACTCCCCGCCGGTGAACTGCTGCCTCGACAGCCAGTCTCTCAGGACGGTCGTCCAGCTGGACAACGTGATGGAGGAGCTGAAGAGCTTCGACTACCACCCCGACCCCACCTTCAACCAGCTCGCCAAGAACGTCATCACGGAGACCAGCATCATCATCGTGACTGTGAGGACAGACGCTGAGTTCACACTCTCATCGCTCTTCAGTCTCTTCGTCTGTCGAGTTCACTCTCTTTTCTAACTTTGGTCAGGGCCGAGGGTTCTCCAAGGCGATGACGGCCAAAGAGGCCCAGGCGTTTGTCGGAGACGCTACCTGTCACGTTAACATACTGCAGGTAAACACCAACTGAGCAGGGCATTTCAGTGGATGTATGATGGCAGACGTTTACGGCTAAAGCCGAAGGGAGGCTGGTTTAGCTGTAACGTCCTGTGGATGTTTTGGATCGCTGAGCGGCCTCTTTAGTTCATGTTCTTTTCTTCTCCTCTTTCATTTGTCTCTGCACAGGATGATAAGTTAATCCTGGAGGCCCCGTCATCACAGCCCAAATCGAGGTCCAAACGCCAGCGCAGAGACACGACCAAAGACTTGCTGGAGCTCGTGGTAAACACACAAACAAATCATCTTGTTGTTCTTTGACTGAACTTTCAGCGGCTCACATGAAAACGTACCTTCATGCTTGTCAACGTGTTGGATCATTTGTTTGGTGTTTGACACGTGTATCTACTCGTGGGTGAAGTTCGGTACAAAGAAAATGGTTGTCACATGAAACCGCTCGAATCTGAGAATCATCACCTTTTTTTAGTTTTCTTTACTGTCAGAGAATCCATCCATGGATTCACTGCACACAGGAGCTGCTAACAGCTAACTCAGCCTGCCTGATCACACGCTGAAATCTGTCTCCAGGTGAAGTTCGGTCACGGCGAGTGGCTGGTGGGTTCAGTGTACTACGCCAGGAAAGACGACATTCCTCTGGCCATCATCATCCCTGCAGTTATCGTACCGATGCTGCTCTTCATCGCCGTCTCCGTCTACTGCTACAGGTTCGACCAGCCGTCAAGTTCTCGAAGAAAGACGGGCGCTCGCGGACCCGTTTGTCTTTCAGCCCCGTCCTGATGATTGGTTTGTGTGTGTGTGTGTGTGTGTGTGTGCTGACAGGAGGAAGAGTCAGCAGGCAGAACGGGAGTACGAGAAGGTGAAACACCAGCTGGAGAATCTGGAGGAAAGTGTCCGAGATCGCTGCAAGAAAGAGTTCACAGGTACGCCCTCACCTGACAGCCAGGCGTTTTGACTTCCCTTCATTTTGTTTTGTGAAATTTTCAAGCGACTGACAGCAAACAGGCAGCTGATTGGGCCCCACATCGCCGCAGGTATTTATCACGTCGACGTCTGCGTCGGTGTCAACAACACGATCGTTCAGCAGTCTCGCCGAGACCCGCGTGGAGGTTCCCAACAAACGCAGCACAAACTGCGCTCCACAGGGCCGAGTTTTTGTCAGCATCTTGTCTCACGTTGCGTCTGCAGATTAGAGGATGTCGCCTCTCTGGCAGTTTATCTCCACGATGTGAAGTCCTGCCAACACGATTCAGCACAACAGGCTTTGACTCAGACATCAGAAACTTCCCTTCAGGTCCTCTTGGCGAGCTCGGTGGACCGTTTTAAGTTGAATCTGACAGCTCTGTTACTGGGCTTTGGGTTGGGTGGGGGTTCACACGGTCAGACGCTTCCAAAGAGAGTCTAAGTGCAGGAATATTCAGTCAAACTGGTGCATCCAATCAAAGACGCGCAGGCTCATGAAAGTCATGCAGCTTCGTGAGACGTTTGAAACTGAATATTCGCCAAATCCTGAGCCCTTAGTTACTATTCCTGTGCCTGTAAAGCGTTTCAATTTCCAAACACATCAGTGACATCAGTGTCACATGTTTTCAGTAGACTAACTGACTATTTGTATGCCTGGCACACAAAGTGTTGCTGTTGTTTCAGCCCTGTGAACAGCTCTTCAGCATGTTAGAAAGTGTACAACAACACCTGTTTTATAGATGATTAATAAATATAAACCACTGCATATTTTGGCAGATCTGATGATTGAAATGGAGGACCACACCAGCGACCTGAGCGAGGCCCGGATCCCCTTCCTGGACTACAAAACCTACACTGACCGAAACTTTTTCCTGCCCTCCAAGGATGGCGCCAACGACGCCATGATCACCAGAAAACTAAAAATCCCAGAAGCCCGCAGGGCCATCGTGGCTCAGGCGCTGAACCAGTTCTCCAACCTGCTGAACAGTAAAACCTTCCTCATCAACGTGAGTCTGAAGCTTGTGGTTGAAGTTTCCTGTTCCTCCTTGACTTCCTCTCGCGTCTTTCTTTCTCCAGCTGCTTGTTTTGTCTCTCATTCAAGGCTTTTCTCAATTTCTCCCGCCTGATACTGAGTGCGATCAGATCCACCTCGGTTCACTTCAATTCAATTCAAAAACACTTTGTCCCCAGGGGGGCAATTTAAAGGCATGCAGAGTCCAGATCTGCTCGGAGCTGAACAGCCTTCCTGAGTCAGAGTCCTGCAGCTGGGGCTCAGAGGAGTCGAGGGGGGCCATCAAATGTAACTTCACTTGAGTGTTAGACACAGACACAAACAAGACTTGTTTGTTCTCCTCAGAGGATGAACTCGTTTAATTTGGACTTCATGCACCACCGTAGCTCCCACTGACATCCCAGAGGTCACCAAAAAGTCGCGTCGGTGTGCCCTTGTTTCCAACAACATACTGTTTAAGTAAAATTTGAGAAGATAAAATCAGTGAAAAAATAATAGATCAGAGTGTGAGGTGCGCCTGAAATCTGTAGGGAAAGCTTGAAATTGGACCTTGAGTTTAAAGATTCTTTCTGAGGTCCTGCATGAACTTTGTTGCTCAGTCACGGTTTTCTGCCATCTTCTCTGCCTTCAGTTCATCCACACTCTGGAGAGCCGCCCGGACTTCAACGCCCGGGCTCGCGGGTATTTCGCTTCACTGCTGACGGTGGCGCTGCACGGCAAGCTGGAGTATTATACAGACATCATGAGGACGCTGCTGCTGGAGCTGATGGACGAACACGTGCAGAACAAAAACCCCAAACTGATGCTCAGGAGGTGAGGAGGGGACAGGATGCACCACAAGTCTGTGAACGCTAATGATAGCGAAGAAGTGGTCCAGAAAATTGATGCTCTTCATGTCAAATGTTTAAAGTGATGAAAAATGTCTGCGCAGTCCTAATCTGTTGTCCTTTGTGTGTGTGTTTGTAGGTCAGAGACGGTGGTGGAGAGGATGCTTTGTAATTGGATGTCCATCTGTCTCTATCAGTTCCTCAGGGTAACACGGTTTCTCTCACTTATCCTGTGTTGTTTTCTTACTTTCCTTCGGTTTGTTTTTAGCTCCTTTTTCTCTTCGATCTGTTTGTCTTCCACGCCTTTCTTCTTCCTCGTCTCTTTCTTCTCCTGCTCCTTCACTTATAATTGACTCTAAGAAACTTTCCCGTGTCTCGGTCTGTGATGCCGAAGCCTGTTTGGTGTACCTGTGTTTCCAGCTCTGTCTGTGCTGATGCGACAGCAGCAGCTGATCTGCTCTGCTGATGTTCAGGGTTTTGATAATTTAATGTTCTTGTACGACCAAACTTTGCGTTTCTGCTTCAGCTGCGGAACAACTTCTCTCGCCGTAGACATTTTATATGTTGTGATTAGAATCAGCAGTTCAGTCTGGATTGAATTTAATCCCTCAAACAGTCTGGTGCTGTCACGTAAAAACAGGATTTTACTGGTGGAGCTCATTTCGAACTGCTTTGTGTACAACTAATTTCAGTCTGGATTCATCTGATGATTATTTTCTCCATCAATCATCTGATTGTTTGGTTTGTAAAAGTTCTATAATCATGATAATCAATTTAAAAACTTCATGATCAAAGTTTTTAAACATTCTAAAAGTTGTTTAAGAGCCTTTTTTAGACGCAGGCGAGTCACAATCGCCTGAAGAGAGCAGATCAGCACAGCAGCCACAGGACACACGCTGCTGCTGCAGTCAGGCTTCACTGCTGCGTATGAAACCGAAGCTGTGAATGTGTTTGAGGGCGAAGCTCAGCAGCCGATCGATTTGCTGCAGCAGAGTTCTGTCAATGCACGATCAGGTTTGAAGAGCTGCAGGAGGAGAAAGGAGTCAGCAGGTGTCCGCCAGTTCGCGTCCAACTCAATCTGCGTCCTTGTTTCAGGACACGGCAGGAGAGCCTTTATACAAACTGTTCAAGGCCCTGAAGCACCAGATCGAGAAGGGCCCGGTGGACGCCAAGATGAAGAAGGCCAAATACACACTGAACGACACGGGACTGCTGGGGGACGACGTCGAGTACTCTGTACTGGTTAGTACACACAGTGTGTCTTGAAAACGCTGCCTGTGATGAAGTGTGAATCTCATTGGTTTAATGGAGGTAAAATTCGGCAACTGCTTTTATTTTGCTGGTGGAGGTGAAGACTGTGGGCGTTAGCGTTGGTGTGTTTGTGATGTCAGACTCTGCAGGTGTTGGTGCACGGGGAGGGACCCGATGTGACTCCGGTGAAGGTGCTGAACTGCGACACCATCTCCCAGGTGAGTTTGTTTTCAGGGCGTCTTCACCGCTGCCTGCGTCAGGAGTTAAATGTTTTACAATCTGCACGTGAAGTTTCTCATTTTGGACTGCAGCATGTGAAGAGAAGCCCCTGAACTCCATTTTAAAAAATGCTTCTTTAGTGTATTTATTCGCCCTTTTTTACCTTGAAGGTGATTCAACAAACTTCTGCTCAGGTGCTTGATCAGACAGGAAGTTGCAAGGACTCCATGTTCTGCGATAGTTCAGTGCTGATGCGTGTGAATGAGAGATGACTTTAGATTTTGTGTCGGCACACATTCCGCTCATCTCGATGCTGTGCTCTCCAGGTGAAAGAAAAGATCATCGATCAGGTCTACAGGAACCTGCCGTACTCGCAGAGGCCGAGCGTGGAGAGCGTCGCCCTGGGTGAGACAGAAACATCATTAGCATCCTTACTGTGTTAATGTTTATCAAGTGATTTCACTGTCACTTTAATTTGGAGAGCATCAGGTTCTTAGCACAAGGATCAGAGGAGAACAATAACAGAACCTTGTCATTATTTCCCACCCACGTCCAAAGCTCATCTCTGACATGAATTAGCTGACTGTTGACAGACGCAGCGGCTGACTCAGACAATAATTACAGCTTTAAGAGATTTAAGCCGTTTAGTCTCTTGAATTGGTTGTGAAATTCTGTTAATATCATCTTTATTGCGGTTTGCTTTTGTTGTTTTCTGTTGTGAAACTTACACATTGAATTTGGTTCTCCCGTCCGTCCACAGAGTGGCGTCCTGGATCCACGGGTCAGATCCTGTCCGACCTCGACTTGACCTCCCAGAAGGAAGGACGCTGGAAGAGACTCAACACACTGGCTCATTACAACGTGAGTCCACACTGCAGTTTATCATCGTGTCATCGTCTTATCAGTATTTACTCTGATCGTGTACAAAAATCCAAAGTGCTGCACGAATGTTTTGTGTCTGAAAAGCCTCCAAACTGTCTGACGTCCACACTGTCCAGAGCGAGTTGGTGGTTTGTCACCCACACCTCAAAATGTCAAAGTGTCACAGGAAATATGTTGACGAGGGTTTATATGCACCCTGTCCATGATCGGCTCAGGTGTGAGTCTGACTGAGGGGAACCGGGGACTGTTTTTAATCATCTTTGCTTCTGTGTGTGTTGAGTCCAGACTTTTTCTCCTGAGCTAAAACAAGCAAAAACCAAAGTGCAGAGAAATGAGAGAAATGTCACATCAGGCTCGCCCTCGTGCCCCACAAACACCAACAGGAAATAAAACTCTCCTCCAGTCCTCCCCTCTGGCATTTAAAGGAAAGAGTTTGCTGAGAAAACTGCTTGATGTCTGCGTTCAGTCTCTGACTTCCTGTCCTTCAGGTTCGGGATAACGCCACGCTGGTCCTGTCCAAAGTTTTACACACACAGTCCTTCCACCAGCACCAAGACAGCTATGAAGAGAGTATGTACACACACACACACACACTCTGTCTGATAACAGTATCAGTGACCAGCTGACGAGATGTTGTGTGCTGACAGAAAACTCGCTGCTGGAGGACGACAACACCTTCCACCTGGTGAGGCCGGCCGACGATCTCGATGAAGGGAAGTCAAAGAGAGGCAGCATGAAGGACAAGGCGATGACCAAAGCCATCACGGAGATCTACCTGACCAGACTGCTGTCTGTCAAGGTGCCGACCTGTGTGTGTGTGTGTGTGTGAGAGAGAGAGAGAGAGAGAGTTTCAGCAGGTTAAAATACACTCACACAAGTTCTGCTGTACTGAGCTGTGTGAAGTAGATCAGACATAAAGACCTGTGCAGGACAGATGGACAGACAGTTAGATGTCCTCTCTAAAATCGTCATGAGAGAAGAGAGGATCTGATCTACAAGTCTTACAGTGTGTCTCTGTGCTTTAAACACGACGGGTTGTGTGTGTGTGTGTGTGTGTGTGTGTGTGTGTGTGTGTGTTACAGGGCACTTTGCAGCAGTTTGTGGACGACTTCTTCCGCAGTGTGTTGTGCTCGAGCTCCGTCGTCCCTCCGGCTGTCAAATACTTCTTTGACTTCTTGGACGAACAGGCGCAGAGACACGACAACGTGGACGAGGAGACGCTGCACATCTGGAAGACCAACAGGTGCTTTTGTAAACATAAAACGCTGACAGCTGAAGTTTCATTTTCCGTTTTCCCATCACGTGGGAAAGCTGTTCCCTAAGAGACATGCAGCCAGAAGACGTGAAGGACAAGCAAATCCAAGTTATATGACAGATTATTTTCTCCTTCATCAGAAAATACTGAAAATTATGTTAATGTCTTATAACTCAAAACCCAAAGATAATCACTTTCAGTTATTATAAACCAAAGATAAAGCAGCAAATCCCTCGTCGGAGACGTCAGACGAAAGATTTGCTTCCAACGTTTTTGCTTGAGAAATTACTGTCAAGGTGACCAAATGATCAAAATGATTCTGTTTGTTTTGGTCAGAAGGATTAACTGACAAATCGTGATGCGGGTTGTTGAGCCGTGGGGCCTTAACGATATCATTTAGTGCGAGAAAACGAGAAGATAAACAACAAGAAAGCGTCTGTGAGTGAGTGAAACGTGTGATCGGCATGCAGCTCTCCTCCCAGAAAACGACCTGCTAAGAGGAATAATTACACTGCTTCTCAAGCTGTGTGCGTGTTGTACCTCATCAGCTGAGCCGCGGTATAATTATGTCCCCGTCACTGCCGAACTGGCAGCCGACCACATGAAAGCCCGATCAGATCGTCAGTTTGTTATCAGGACGGATAAATGACGACGGAGACGGAGACAGATGGAGAGTGGGAACGATTTCTTCCCTTCAATTCTCAGCTTTTAAACTGGCCTTGAGCTCCGCCTGTCAATCATCAGGATGACACACACACACACACACACACGTTGGACAATGAAATATTCATCAGTTGAAGTGAATTATTGACGAGGGTTATGGTCTGCGGAGGTGGAGACGGCAGGGAGAGATGAAAGGATGGAGGGAGGAGGGAGGGGAAACGATGTCAGCAGGTTCCTAAAAATTATGGAAAAGCCTCACTGACAGAACACTCACTCAAGTACACAGCTGAGGTACGTACGCTCACCTCAGAGGGAAATACTGCAGTTTTTTTAGCAACAAAAGTTTAAAGTTTCTATTTCCTCACAGCACACTTTATTTATTTGATGATACCAGCTTCTGCTGAAGGTGCTTTTGATGCTGGCGGCAGACGTCCTGACGCTGACCTGAGTCCTTCTGTCTCCTCAGCTTGCCTCTGCGCTTTTGGGTGAACATCCTGAGGAACCCGCACTTCATGTTCGACGTCCACGTGACCGAGGTGGTGGACGCGTCGCTGCACGTCATCTCTCAGACCTTCATGGACGCCTGCACCAAGACGGAGCACAAACTGAGCAGAGTCAGTTCACACAGACGGTTCACGAGTCGCGAGACGTCACGTTCATCCCGTCCGCTGCTCCTCGTCTTTGCAGGGTTTTCTCCATGTGATTAGAGTATGAGGTGGAGACCTACTCGTAAAAAAATTAAAACCATCAGGAGTCCAAGACCTTTTAACAACGTATCCAATAGATTAAAGTCAGCTAGCAGGAGGAACTCGTGTTCTGTTTTGAGCCATTTTGGATAATTGGCTTCATTAAAAGACTTGCGCACTTCAGTCGTTTAGTGGCTGTTGTGTTTGTGGCAAAGACAGGAAGTCAGCGCAGCAGACGAAGGCAGGCTGATGGAAAATGGCTGCGGCAGAAGAGTTAATTACAACACTTAATCACAAAATGAACCCCGGATTGTTTGAGCATCACAGACGGATGATAATTAACAGTGCAGGAGCATCCAGCAGAGCGTCGTCTCTGTGAAACATCTCACAGAGAGCAAAGTTTTGGAAATTGAAAATTGATGCTATCTTTTTTATTTTTTTCTCTCTGACTGCAGGAGTCTCCAAGCAACAAGCTGCTCTATGCAAAAGAGATTTCCACCTACAAGAAGATGGTGGACGAGTGAGTTTGTAGCACAAACTGTACAGAAAAATGAACAGATATGTCAGGATATTCTTAATATGTACTTTCAAAGAGAGTCAAACTGAATGAAACCTTTTTTAAAGGATCAGTTCATCCAAAATGTGTGTATGTGTGTGTCCCTTTAGTTACTACAAGGGCATCAGACAGATGGTTCCAGTCAGTGACCAGGACATGAATACACACCTTGCTGAGGTGTCCAGGGTATGAACCACCTCTGTGTGTGTGTCTGTATTTTAAATAATGAAATTACTTTAATGTTTGTCGGTTGCTGTGTGAATAAATGCACTTTTGAGTGGAGACTTTAGGTTTCCAGTAATAACAATCGCAGCACAGCCAGTAAAGACTTGAATCCTCCTTTTTCAGCTGCCTGATGAACATAAACGTGAAGTTTGTGGGGGTTCTTGGAGCTTTTTTCTACAATAAATATAACAACCATTTGTGTAAATTCTGACATTTGAACAGCAACATCACTGATGCGTACCTCAGTGGATTGAACCGCTTTAAAATGTGACCTTTCTTTCCACTTTGTAGCAACACACAGACAAGCTGAACACCCAGGTGGCCTTACATCAGCTGTACCAGTACGCCAGCAAGTACTACGATGTGGTGAGAAATGTCTTCCACTTTCAAAATGTTTCTGTGATCTGTGCTTCTGTTTGTGGTGAGGAATCCACGTAGCTGTGGCTGCGGCCACATAGGACTACGGTAAACTTTGGTGATACGCTGCCCCCCATACAGTATTTTATATTGTCTTCTCCAGATCATCCAGTCGCTGGACGAGGACCCAGCAGCCCAGAATAAACAGCTCACGCTCCGCCTCCAACAGATCGCCGCCGCCCTGGAGAACAAGGTCACTGACCTTTGACCTCTGACCTCACGGAGGGGTCCGGAGGAGCTAACGGCTACTAAAACACAGGATCTTGTTTTCTATTTAAGAACTCGAAGGGGGATGAGCTCACGGACTCTAGCGAATGTTTGATCGTGTTGGGACTGAAGTGGGAGGGGCTAGTGGAGCCGCAGGAAGCTGTTGACCGCATGAGGACTGGGGAGGAGTTAAGGGACTCCCAGAGGGGCGAGGAATGGAGGTTTTGAACAAATGATGCCATTTGGCATTCCAAAAACAAATACCAAGGAGGTATGCAAAATGGCCACCATGATAAGACTGCAGATGGGAGCTCTGTTATTTTTTTAATGGTAGCTGGGGAGACCTGGCTCTGTCTGTGTTTGAATTATCTAAACCACAAAGTTTAATTTTACCATGTAAGGACTGAACAAGAAAGTGCCACACAAGAATGAAAGTTAAGATTTTTGGATAATTGAAGAATATTACAGGGGTATTGAGACATGACCAAATATTTTCTTTTTACTACTTGGAGTTTGGGTTGGAAGTACGGCTGCTCCAGGACACTTTATGACCACTTTTTCCTTATCGTATTGAGTCTATGAACTGTGGATGTAAGGTTAATTTGTCTCGATTTCCTGATCTGAGGTCGGTTTTCTGTCTCCATGCTAAATGTTAGCCAGCAAAACTGATCTCGTATCAGCAACAGAGAACAATTTCCATCCCATAGGCGTGAAAATGCTTTGACCTTGAAGCAAGCTCAAATTAAAATAATCAACCAATGAAAACCCACTACGGTACACACCACTGGCCAATCAAGGGTCTTGGAGGAGGAGGAGAGTGAATTCAGGGTACGATGAGTTGAGTCCAAAAATCAGAGCGCAGCGCAGACTTTTCTTGTATCATGGCCAAAAGCTGTTTTTCATATGCGGTTAGCTGCAGTGTGTGTTTCTATATCGATGATTCTGTGCTGGTGACTCAGTGCTGAGTCATTTCACTCTGTTTATTTGTTTATTATTATTGTTCTTTTTGTGCAGGCTTTAAGCAGAGGCTTTGCATTTCCATATACAACGTGACATTTACCTTTTTAATGGACTGATACAGCACCACTTAGTTTTTATCTTTTGTGAAGTGTTAATCAGGTTGGTCCATCATGTCATATCCTGTGTATGAGTTTGTGTGTGTGTGTGTGTGTGTGTGTGTTTGTTCAGTAGTTATCATCACCGCTCTGTTGCTGAGGACCAGCTTGTTTTTACGTTCTGTGAAAAAAATCATGACTGCCTGATCTAATCAGCCAAACGCTTTCATTTTTAAGTGCGATTTTTTTTGTCATAATCTAATTGAAGCTCTTTTACAATCCTCCATATCTAAAGTTCCATTTTTTTCTGTTTCTGTTTAACTTCTGACAAATGAGGAAATGACTTAAGTGTCTTCTGAAGACCGGATATCCTTCAAAAAGGCTTGGAATAAATCAGAATTTAAGGTGGTAAAGTGATAAAATGTATTCAGTTCAGTTCTTGTTAAGCCCAGTTCGTCCATTTGCAGTGTTCTCAGAGACACAGCTCACCACATTAATGCAGTAAGTATCGGTACTAACCAGTCGGGGGCAGAGTACGACGGGTCATTGCTTCGCCATCCCAGGAGAAGAAAGTAGCAGAGGTACATTCATTCGAGAGACAGTCTGGATATCTTTAATCATTTAGATTTGTTTCTACCCTTAAGAAAGTGTCACATTTGAACTAAAAGTTTGAGATGTAAAAATAAAATAATGTCATGTGCATTGGACATTTGCATACACACATGCAATTGGCTTTTTTCCCACATAACTCTGAAGGTTTCCAAGTATGAAATTTATATTTTCACGTGAATTATATACGTTCATGTGCCATTGGCTTTTTTTCCTTCCTCATATAGAAACATTGCTCGTTCAAATGTGTAAAAACCCAGTGGAAAAATGCCTTCATTTTCTTAAACTGCATCAGTGTCATTAATGTCTCCTGAAAACTTACAAAGAGTCGATACTTCAAGAGGAAATTTTAAAAACTCCATAAAACAAAGGCAGGGAAAATATTTTTATGTCAGCTGTTAATTAAAGAAATTCAATACATGAAACATTTTGTAATTCATATCAGCAGACGCTCTGTAAATGAGTGACTTGTGGACTACGTTAGAAGATATTGAACAGTTGTTGGGTTTAAGTGCCGTTAGTACCTGAAGTGTAAATGAACTCATCTGTCTTCTCCTGTGCCACATATTAATCTTCATCACCATAGAGTCATCATTTATCTCCACTATTGTTTGCCTTCTGAGCCCTGACGACGTGCTTTTTGTCGTGCTTAGGTTGATATCAAAGATTAAATATGCAGTTTGTAAGCTGGATGATGAACCCCTCGTCTTCTGGAACAGAAGGACTTCTTTGTTTTTTTGTTGTGGGTTTTTGTTTTGTTTTTTTCTGTGAAGTTGGATTTATTGATTCCTCTGAGGTGTCAAGTCTTGCAAGCTGCATCTTTAAATTCTGAAGCAATACGACCTCCAGGCCTTGCTGTTTCTTTGTACTCCTTAAACTGTGGATGGACACACTGCAAGGTTCTCAGTAGAATTTGGCACCAGATGACCTCCAGATACAAAGACTGAAATAAATTCATCTTAGCTTTTTTTACTGCTCCTTCTAACTTCTCACTTTTTTGTGGGCATTTCTCTGTCAGAAATTTGTTTTTGAAAGCCACTTTGGTGCCAAATAACTTCAAGAAACTGTCATGTGTAGAAGTTCCAACAATTGGACATCTTTTGAGTTGTATGTTTAATGAATGAAGAAATATTATTGGTGGTACTTTCATAAGAAACTGTCAAAATGTGAAACTTATTTGGAGGTTGTTTATCAGGAGATTTTTTGCAAAATTTCACCAGCTTTTCAAAGTGAACATTCGCTTTTGATGTTCAGATTCTTTCCAGAAATACTGTTTAGCATTTTGTTGCCTTAGAGCTCAATCTTTACCCACTCCACATCTAGTGTATTAATTGTAAAATGTGACATATCTGATTTTCTTATAACTTAAAGCTCTCTCTGTTCCTCTGCCCACACTAGCTTCTTTCTGCCTTCTTTTTGCCACCAACGAGTGCCTTAAAGAGTTGAAGTGAAAGTACATTTGGAAGTAAAAACTAGCGGCACATACATGTTAACGGGAGGTTTACTGCATGTTTGTGGTTCTTAAAGTGCGAGGACTAAGAAAGGCTCATCTTCACTGGAAGATCACAATGGAAAACAGAAGATGATATGATATGAAGTATGTTAGAGGGCAAAGTTGGTACTGTCAAATGATTTTTGAAACAAAAACAACATTTAGAGCGTCACACCATCGATGATATCAACCTGTTCAGTCTGACAGTTTTTGAAAATCCAAAACCACAGGATTCATGTTGTCAGAAACCCTTCAGCAAGTTTCACTTCAGTGTCAGGCACATATATTAAAACAAAACATGGCTAACTGAGATAAAGTGCAGACAATCTGTTATACTAACAGGTCTGTCAGTAGACGGCAGGAGCTTCTGCACCAGCTGTTTGTCAGTTCAAGCTTAGCCTTTTCTGATGTAAAGTGTTTACTACGTGGATATTTACACAACTCAGTTTAAACCACACAAACTAATACTCCAATACAGATTAGTTCTTACAAGCTTTTTACGTCCACTGACTGCTCGGTGTGACTGTTGTGTGGTTAACTGAACCAACTGACAAAGCTACACGTTAGCATGTTAACATCTCAACCTTTGGAGTGAAGAGTAAAGGAACTAATATGGAATGTGTCTTTACTAAGACTTTCTTTAAGTTTTAACGGTACAACCAGATTAAGTAAATCAGTAGTTTGAAACTACCTAGGAAAGACAGAGTCATGGATTTATGAATAGCTGATGCGACCCTGACCCTGGAGTCGAGCCTCCTCTCCTAGCTAACCTCTGTGATGCTAGCTGCTATAACTCAGTGGGTTTGATCACAAAGGACTTTGTAATTCTGAAAGGCTTAAACGTGTTTATGAAACAAGTTTTCTGTCAAGTGCAAAGCTGGAATGTGGCTTAGCTTAAAGACTCCTGTTTTTACTATCCACTTCAGTAGCAGAAACCCATAGATATCTTTGGATATGGATGGAAAATTACAGGAACGCGTTAGCTTTTCAGGCAGTTGAAAACTGAATTCCTCTTTGAGAACCTGATTTCACTTACTGATGCTAGTGGAACAGCTGGGAATGGCTATGGTGGCTGGCCAGGAGACTGGGAACAGACTTTGGGTTTGGACTGCTGAATGTGAAACCCAAGAAGGAGGATTGTTGCCACATACTTCGCCATTCATGCAGACGATAAATGCATTCTTAAATAACATAAAAAATACAGACAAACAAAAGCAAAAATAAAACACTTATTGTTCTCTACTCATCTTGATGGGAAAATGCTGAAATATCTGTCAGCGTTGTGGATGATTAATTTACAAGCCACTGACTTAGCATACTAGATGGATTGTGGAAAATTTGTTTTAGCACAAATCCTGTGAAACGTGTTGGTTTAAGTCACGCACAGCTATGTTCTCTATGTTCCCCGTGTTCCAGCACAGCTTAGTAACTATAGGATGTGACCTGTGTATGTGATGTTTAGTGAGTGCTTTTCAGAGGTACAGCAAGATGTTCATGTGAAATGACTGGACAAAAGGTCAGCACAGGGAACTGAGCCTTTACTGGTTTATTTGTCTGATATTTGAGGATCTGTGTGTTTTAATGATGTAAAACTGAAGCGTGTTTTTGTTTTATGAGGCACAAAAATCTCCCACTTTTTAGAGATTTTGAATGTTATACAGAAAATGGCCGACCAGTACTGATGTTTTTACCAACATCACAAAGGTTAAATGTGTTTATACAATTGTGCAACAGTTTGTATGGGAAACAACTTTCCCACTGTTTATTCTTGTAACATCACTGTAGGAAACAAATGGTATGGATGGACTGGATGGAGTGTAGACTTTTTGAGACCAACAGAAACAGCACAACCAGTAACCAGAGCCAACTGGTCTGGACTGGAGCCCAAATCAGTGACTCTTCTGAGGAAGTGGAGAAGTGGGCAGAAAATCCAGATCTAGGAAGTCCAAATATCCAATAAAAGATGTTTATACAAAAGATGTTTTGTTTTGTCTCTCATTTTGTTTCTTTTTTCATGATGTCTCGCAGTTGTCACCAGTCGCAGTCAACCAGTCGTTTAAACGTTGCTCCCCTCGCAACAGCAGAAATGCTAGTCGATTATTGAACTTATTATTATTCTACTCATCCAGAGGTAGAAAACATTTCTAGACATTTTCTAGAGCTCAGTGTCTGTTGTCCAGTAGGTGTTGTTGTTGTTGAGTAGAAAACCAAATCAATCACAGACAGGAAGTAGGAGTTCGACTCTGTTTCACAAGTTGCTGCTTCATGTCATTTATTAAGCCTGTCAGTAGCTTGAAGTTCGGGCTCACCTTCTACAGGACACATTTAAGTTGACTGAAATGAAAAACCTTACAGACTCGTTATAGATTATGTGGTCAATTATGACTTCTTTCTGAGTGTTTTCATACTTTTACACTCGCCAACAAAGTTTAAGTTTAAACTTTCTGTTCAATCATCAGAGAAATTAGTCCCTATGAATCTGTAGTTTTTGTTTTTTTTGTACAGTTTTTACCTTTTTTTTTCCAATGCTTGAAATTCCTACACTTCAAGTTTAAATCAGGGTTAAATTTGATTTAAAAGTTTTGTTCAATTTGGGGAAATTGTGTTTTGATTTCTTGCTGACAGTTAGGATCAATGAATAGAGCTGGGGCGCTTAGCTTATCTTAGCTTAGCATAGCATAAAGACTGGAAGCAGCAGGAAACAGCTAGCTTAGCTCTGCCCACAGTTGAAAAGTACAATTTTTAACATCTCTCAGATGAACAGATTTATTTTTGACTGATTCAACAACCTCATTTACTCATGCATCAAAAGAAGTCCTGACAGAGCTTTAACTGACAAACCCACTGACAGATCTCAGACAGCTGGAGGCGAGGACACACAGAGGAGCTTCCTGTTTGTGATTCATAGAAAGTCATCATTCAAGGCTTTGTGCTCACACATGTCACCGGCGACTCCATGAGGGAAACAAAGCACAACATTAATGAATATTTGTTTGCTGTGAATAATTATCATTTCTTTGTATTGTTTTAAGGTCACTCAAAGCTCAGAGCTGTGGAAAGGTAAAAACTAAAACTGACCAGATCTGTTTCTCTGCACTGTACTCATAATTATTTTAACTATTAAAACACTAACACTGATTTGTTTTCTTTCTTCCCTGCAGAACATCCACTCAACATGGACAAACGTGAACATGTTTCACCAAAACCCCCATTGCAATTTGTAAGTATTTACAGTTTCACATTATTTCTGTTTCAGCTTTTACTTTCATATTATATTAAACTCGTATATTAAAATGTGTGTATTATTAGGGGAAACTGCTATCTAAAGTTAACGTGAAGGATCAACATCAGTTTAACTTCAATAAATCTTGACAATACTTTTAAAATTTGATTACCAGCCAGTCAATAATACATTACGTAGCGGTGACTGAGACAACACTGCCCCCTGTGTTCTTAAGAGAGAACTACACCTTTAGACGGCAGCAGTTTTAACAGTAATTTGCAGGCTTGTGTTTGCTTCTCTTTCCCTTCGTCCTTCTGTCTCTTCTTCATTTCTGTCTTTAATCATAACAAACTGAGCTCTGCTCTTCTACTGCTGACCCTGAGCCCAAAGTGCTCTGACAGCACAGAGTAAACATGTAAATGTGTCACTTATTTAAAGTTAAAGAAGGCAAACCATTGGTGGAGGAAGGTAGATTTTACAGAAAACAGCAGGTGTGACACACAATGAAGGCGTCTTTCACAAAAAAGCATCCGTAAATCCACTTAGAAAACAAAAGATGAAAACATGCTTGAGAATCATCACATTTTAAAGTTTCCTTCTGCATCAAAACAAGCGTTGGTTGCCTGTACATCATGAGTGCACTGCAAACAGGAACAGCTCAGAGCTAATTCAGCATACTTTCAATGACACGACTCTCTCAAAATGTAAACAAATACAGAAAAAATAATAACGGGTTTGTTATTGTCAGCCAGAATATGGTCATTTTTAACATTTCCAACTTTAATTTAATTCAGAAATAATATGAATTGCCCAGAACAAGGCACCATAGCATCTACAACTCAAAATAACAACATAAAATCCTCAAATTTCTTGCTAGTTAAAGTTTGAAAGTTTACTTTTATAGATTAGTTTTAGAGTGAAATGTCTCGTCAGCTACTGAATGGATTAACATTCTCTCTCCAGAGGGGGGCAGTATAGGCACGTTTGAGGAGGCGGAACAGTTTCCTCCTCACCGTTTCAAAGTAAGGCATCAACTTCAAAACTGTTTTAAAAATGTAGTAAGGATAATAAGTGTATAAACTTTATATGCACTTCTGTATTGTCCATAGCAGGAAATGGGAAAGACCAAACCAGACTTCCACAATGACAGCTCTTATCATGAGTCAGCACTTTCCATCAGTACATTAACTCAAATATGTCCATCTTGGCTGAAGTTTAACCTATGATATGTAAGATAATGAAACACAACATAACAATTTAATTTCTTAGTCTCAATAAGTGACACACTCACGTTAACAGAAGTTAAACTTTATTCAATTCACACAAAAGTCAAACAGAAAACATCAGAAATTAGAGATCTCTTATTTATATATATATATATTTCTTATTTAAAGAGCTCATAGAAAAGTTTCCACTCACATAAATAAAAAATAAATACTAAAGATGTTGGTAACACTTCGAGTTATGGGCTGTAATCTCCTGCTAATTTTCAAGAAAGTTTCCTGGAAAGAACATTTGGTGTTAATTACAAATCATGCAGTTACACTCAAGCTTACAAATTAACTACATGGAAAATTAAGTTTCTAAATATGGAAGCAGATTCCAATTTTAATATTATTACGAGCACATAATAGATTTATTTCCAGAAAGGATGTGAAACAGCTTGTAAAATAAATAGTAAGGCTTTACTTCATGGGACCTTAATTTCCTAATAATTTGCTGAAAAGTCTCTTGGAAAGAACTTCATGACTAATCATTATATAGTAATTATAAAAAAAAAACTGTTTAATTTGTATGTTAATTATTCATTTAACTGAATTATTAAATAGCAGGTCAGCTGAGCTTTTTAAATTAACAATTTCTGAAAAGTGAATGCAGATTTTTCCAGAAAATTACTGACCCATAACATCAAGTGTGGACACATGCAGCGTTACCAGATGATGGGTTTAAAGGAGCAATCCAACATTTTCACCCAAATTCAGAAGAGAATATGGCTGCAGATCAGTTTCTTCTTGCTCACTTACAAATGGAGCTGCTTACACTCGTGTTGGACACTGAGACAAAACTCATCATCTCATCTGACAGCTGAGGACAGACGAAGAAAATGAAAAATCATTCAATGCTGCTGAGGTTGAATCGTCGTTTAAAGAACAAGACTAATGATACTCTACATTTTTATTCTCAAACCAAAAGACCGAAACCAACAATTAATGGATCTGCTAACTGTGTGTCAATCAGTCTCGTCCTGTGTCCCACAGAGCTCCAATAAAAACACATCCGCCCTGCTGTCACATGTACTCACTAGTGTGCCAAATGTGGACTAATCCATCACTGAAAATAGTCCCCAACAAATGCACAATTTCCTTGTGTTGTGCTTCAGTAATCTTTAAAACCAAAACGCTGAACATTTAGCATCTGTTGCTCCTCTGTTTGATTTTCATTGTGACGATAAAAGACAAAACCGGCTGAGTCATTTGCCTCAGTAGGGAGCAGCAGGGATGTGGGAAAAAGTTTGTTGGTTTGGTCTTGTCAGCAAGAAAAATAAAGACTAATGGCAGTCTTACCAGCTCCTGAATAGAGAGACTACGACAAAGTGCAGACATGTGCCCTCGGACAGAAGAGGAGTAAAACACGAAAATGAGCTGTTATTTTGGTACTGAGTCCATGTAAGTCTATGGTTACTGAGGCGAGAAGGAACCTAAACTGTGAAGTGGAGTCTCAGCAGAGATAAATCTGTAGGGCGAGCCAAGAAGGCCTTCTTCACACATGGATCTGCTGTATGAAAGAGTTCTGGAGGTACAGGCAGACGGACTGACTGACTGACTGGGTGTCTCAGCTGAGGTAGGTGAGAATGACCGACTGGATGGGCAGCCTGCAGACCGGACACAGCTTGTTCCTTTTCTTCAGCTTCCTGGCGCAGACGTAGCAGGATATGAGGTGTCCTGTCCGCCCGTGGACGATGCAGCCGTTCTTCGGCCGGGACTGACAGATAAGACACGGGTCCAGGCACGACTCCGGCAGACGCCACTCAGCCGACACGCTGCGTTCCAGCTCGGGGACCGCAGGAGGAGGAGGAGGAGGATCGGTGGGCGAAGCCGGGAGGAGCTCCTGAGAGTCAATGGAGGAGGAGTAGGAGGAGGGAGGCTGGGAGGAGGAGGAGGACGAAGGCTGGGAGGATGAGAAGAGATCCTGGGAGTAGGGAGCTGAGGAGGACTCAGAAGCAGTGGAGTCAAACAGGCACTGCGACAAGGGGGGAGTTTTCGCCCTCTTCCCATCTGGAACGTCAACTCCTTCGTTCTCCTCGACATCAGAACCTTCAAGAGAAACAATCAACCAATCAACATCAGCTTCTGTAAAGCTACTAATCAGAAGTGAAGACAAGACAAAGACAATGAGGCAACCCTGACCCAAACACTGAAAACTACCTGGAGCTTCTTTGGCTGCTGATTGGTCATTTGGCTTTGTGGGCAGGTCTTTAGGACTCGAGGAGGCAGACTTTGTTATGTCTTCTGGCAGCCAATCACAGCGCAGTGTCCAGCAGCGGAGACAGTTTCTAGGAAGAGGGGGGTTCAACTCATCACACTTGGTGCACCGCCAGTAATCCTGAGAGAGAAAAACACACAATCAGTCAGACCCACAACACAAGTGCGTGTGTTTGTTTCATGTGTGTTTGTGTGTAAACTCACAGCTTCTGTGATCTCAGTATCTTCATCAAAAGAGTCTTCATCCTCTGTCTCGAAGATGGTGACCTCATACACCTGCAGGCAGTCAGACATTAAAGAAGGCTCACAGATACATGGTGTCGTGTTTAAATAGGTTCAGTATTTTCTTAAAACAGCTGCTCGCCGTAGTTTTTCATCAAACAACCAGGAGGTAACGGCGGGTTTGTCTGGGACACAGCGGCAGATTAATCCACATTCAATGCACTACTTGTGTGTTGTGGCAGCAGCATGGTGTGTGTGAGACTGGGGATAAACTACAGAGTGTTCATGGTGATGAAGGACTGATGTGTTTTTAATGGAGCCCCGTGGGCCAGAGGAAGAAGACACATCAGGCTGTGACTCACACACAGCGCTTGTTAGGAGATACTGCTGCTTGGAGTCTTTTCAACACTGAACCTCCACAGACTCAGGGTGCTGCTGACACTGCAGAGAACTACAATTTAAAAAATGAAATACTATAATCATGTAGGAACTATTTTCTTTTCTTTCTGTATCACTACGCAGAAGGAAACGTGCATCTACTCGTGCACGCGAGTCTCGTCCTCATGACTGTGCGGGATGTAAACATTAGCTTACTTAGCAACTTAGTTTACTTAGTAAACCTGAAGCTCAGACTTCTCTTTTACCTGATCGTCCGCAGACAGAGAGGCATCGTCTTCATTATAGTCATCAGACGCGATGGACTCGACCTCAAATTCAACACTGAAGTTGTCGCTGTCTGAGGCCGCAACCGTGACTTCTGACGTTCCAGACTGAACACACACACAGTCCACATTAGAAAACCAATACAACACATTAACGCTTTAAAATGTGTGCGTGTGTGTGAGATCCTCACCGTGCTGTGTGAGTTGGATGATTGGCTGCTGTGTCTGTCCCGCCCACTTCCCAGTCCACCAATCACACACCAGGACAGGCTGTCATCAAAAGTGAGGGAGTAGCTGTCAGACCTCCTCCTCTTCCTTCCTTCTCCGTCCTCTTCCTCTTCTGACTCGTCATCGTCGTCGTTCTCAGTGCTGTGCGACGGTCCTGAGGAGATCAGGTGAGTTTAAGTCACAACATCACAGGTTTGTAGATGAGATTTAACAAGGTGCTAGCACCTCCAGAGGAGGAACTCACCTGGCTCATTACTCCTGCAGCTCCTCCTCCTCCTCCTCCTCCGCCTAATCCTCCTGTCTGGAGATGAAGGGCGACTTTCAGAGTCTGCATCCTAAAGACAGAAATTTAGTCTTTCATTTTGTAGCAGTCCATAACAATGTTGTTTATAAAAACATTCAAACTGTTGGTGCACTTCTTAAAGAGGAAGAAAAATCATCAAACTCCCTTTAAAAATCTTTAGCCAACATGTTGCCTCCTCTGTTGTTCACAGGACATTTAATTCTAAAATGTGTCATGAAGTGAACCTACAAGTAGTGACTCATACTCAAAACAATCACTGTGTGTGATGAGCAATACCAAGTGTTCCCAGCTGTGTGTCTTACCTCTGTCTCTCTGTCTGTCTGACTGTTACTGTGTGGTGCACTCGAGCTTGGCGCCGAGTCTGAAACGGAGGCACAAATTCAGGTTTGGTTTTGTCTCAATCTGAGCAGCAGGCAAGAAGAGGACAAGCAGATGGAAGAAAGAGAAGGAAGAGAAACGCGTGAGAGGGAAGAGCTGAATCCAAATGTCCAGTTTGTGAGTCTGTGCAGGTTTCTGATCCTCAAAGGGCTTTCCTGAGTTGTTTATTTATGCAAGAAATAGCAAAGTTGTGTCTGTTGTCTTCAATTACAATAATTACATACACACAGCAAAACATCAACGGAGGACGCACGTTGTAGGTGGTCCCATTTTTTCTTGGCTTAACAAAAATCAACCATCATCTATCTAAGTCTGCGGATTACAACACACCTGTGTGAATTACGAGGCCCATGCATATCCTGTGTATGCGGAACATAAACATCATTGCTGTTTGTAGTATTACTCTCCGACTCACTTCTCAGATCCGTCTTTCCGCACCGCAGACAGACTTCTCAGGAACGAGACTGTCAGTCTGCGAGCGTGTGGTGAAGTCTGGACGATTGGATTCAGCCCAAGAAAGAAGAGCGGACCTACCTTGGTTATTCACTGCCACCAGGTTCTTGGTGATCATCGCAAAAAGAATTCTGAAACACAAACATAACTTAGTTACCTCACTGAGAAACAACTTCAAGGTTTTCGGTTTGCTCTTTATGTTCCAAGTACACGAGATGCTTCACAGACAGAAACCGTCAGCAAACAGCAAATCTAAATCTCACCTCGGCTCTTTGACAGAAAAGCTGTCGACTCCCAGCACCCGCCCCAATGCATCCTGGGAGCAGTGGACGATGTGCTGCTGCTTCTGGTCGTACAGCTGCTTCTGAATGATGTACTGACCCAGGTAGAACATCACCTGCAGGAAGAACATGGCAGATGCATCATGGGAGCAACAACCAGTCAGCTTCTGACACCCCATCATGCTACACGACGGCTGAATGAATTAAAGACACACAGACGTGCTGTACCTCCTTCATAGTGAAAACATCTTTGGTGGCCCCTGCATGCTGCAGTAAACTATGGAACTCCACCTTTGGTCTGACCTGAACACACACAAACAACGAAAACTTTAAGCCCAACAGGAATCAGCCTTCGGCCAGTGAAGAAGACAGTGACGGGTCTGCACTCACAAGTTTGTTGTCGTCAGAGGCGTCTGTGCTGAGCTCCCTGTCGGCTGACATCATGAGGCTGGCGGTTCCTGCTAACAAACAGCTCATCAGTGAATTTGGACTTTAATAAATCAACTACAATTTATGAAGAAGCCTGAAGAAGAACACTATGATGGCGGATTATCTTTATTAACTAACTTTATGAAACCAAAATGAACAAAAATAAAAGACTTCTCTTAACACCAGTCTACACCAGTGCTGCAAGAAGTCTTTGAAAGTCTGAATTTGAACAGAAGGAATTTTTGGAGGACACTGAATTTCATTGAGTTTTAAAGACTTTTGTAAGACTGGAAAGAAGTTGTGTAACTGACATTACTGTGTTAGCATAAATAGATTAAAATATATATATATTATTACACAATTCAGGCATTTAAGATTAACATTTAAAATGCTGGTTATGGCAACTTTAATTCAACTGACTCCACAAACTCAACAAGTCACCTTCCCGTAGTTTCCACTTATGGCTGCAGTTCAATTAACGTTTTAAACTCTATATGAGACAAGGCATACAGGGATGGAGTTCAAAAGGATTTAATCAAATCACTCTTTAATCCTTGATTAAATCTCATTAGGTTTACCTTTCAACTTGTGCAAATAACTACAGGCCAAAATGACCACGACCCTAATTAACATTCAGTGATCCTAATCAATTTTAATGTTGATTAACAGACTGAAATGTGATACAATTACATATATAGTTACGTCTAATTCAGAGGTGACTTGTCTCCTATTACAGTGTGGGCTGACTGCAGTCTGCTCACCAACATCCACTTTCACAATCAGCACATCAGGACTCATTCCTTTAACTTTACAGTCATGTAGTTCTGCAGTTTGTGGTGCTGTGTTATACTAAGAGCCTGCCAATATAAATATAAATGGGTGTGGACAATGTAACAGAAACACCTGTCAGCTTGACACAATACAAGTCAACAGCACCACAAACTGCTGACTGACTGCAGGACTGCTAGAATGCATTAATTTTAACTACATTCAGTGAACCTATTTAACCTATTTAAACTCCCATCTCCATCGTTTAAATTAAAGAACAAACACTGGACCTGCTCCTCAAACACACACATTTCTGGCCATATGATTAATTACAAAAATGATCCCAAATGCAGACAAAATCATATAAAATGAGAATTTCACACACTGTGCTCCACTGGTATTCCCCTGAAAAAACATGTAAAACTAAACCCTGAAGCATTAATTTTGTCAGTTTTAATTTCATTTTCTTGGAATCACCATCTTACAGCAGAACAGTACGAAATGACCACACATCATTCATTAGCTTCAGTTACTCCCCACAAAAAGTTAGCAGTTAATTTAAACAGCTAATTTGTTATTAATGCTAGAATGCAGTTATTCGTCATCAGCACAGTATCACAGTACTTTTGGATATAAATGGAAGTCTTACCGGTATATACAGAGTATCAGCAGTTTGTCCTGTGCAAGAAAAAGCAGATAAAGTGCAGTCAGAGTGAGGCAGAGGAAAGATGCAGCCTCTTATAGACCTGCTCAGACATGTCAGGACTAGACCAGTCTAAATGGCCTGGTCTAGTCTAGCTGGGACCTATCAGGGCCTAGCAGAGACAGTCAAGTCTGAGTCAGCAGGAGTATGTCCTATGTTCAACTTGGAACTGACTGTACCAGCTGATTTAATCACACACTCTGTGTAGACATGCCAGGACTAGTCCAGGATGACTCATCCCTATTAAAATTAGACAACCACACTAACCAGCGATAACCAGGGCCAACCAGGGCTAAGCCAAAGATGTGAGACTTGCCTGGTCAGAGTACGTCTCCACAGCAGGAGTGACAGTAAATGGAGAAATGGGATTGGGGGGGCTCCAACCAAGTATAATTTATTCACATCAAATTAAATTTAGTCCCACCCAAAAACATACTTCATATCTTTTTAATTTTGTTTTCTTTTCTAAAAGGCTGCCTGAAAACAGACGGACAAAACAAAAAGTCTGAAGATGTCACTTTGAGCTCTTGACCAAACAATCAGTTAAACATTTAAAATAATACCAATAGTAATAATATCAATTATTATAATAATATTCTGCGGCTGTGGGACACTACAAGGCACCCTTTAAACTACAAACATCAGGTGACAGACTGACTGAACTGAGATCAGGAACAGGGCAGAATATGCTGACTGTGGAGGTCATGACCCAACACGAGGGGGGTCACCTGACATGACAGCAGGATCAAAGATCAGGAAAAATAATTAAAAAAAAGATTAAAATTGATGAACACGAATAATAACGAGACTGAGGAATCAAACGAACCATATTGTGATGAAAAATGAAAATCGATTTTCTTCTCATCTCATCCGCAGTAATACAGCAACGAGACACGCTTGTTTTAAGGATCAGCGCGCACAAACTGCTCAGAGCAAATTAACCCCAGCTGGTTAGCCTGGTTTGTCATTGTTTTGCTTTGGTCCTCCACTGTGAATGTGTCTGGGCAAAGATCTGAATGACTCTGCAGAAAACATGACTCGTTCGTGTCCAGCTAACAAACACCGCCCGCCAGTCTGCCGCTGAACGGTTACCATTACGACACCGACACACGTGCCGTGAAAATATGCCCGGACTTGTCCCGCTCTGCTCTCCCCGCCTGCCTCACTTTGCACTTCACCAAACGACCAGAGGAAGGCAGACTTAACTCTATCACCGCGTTGGGATACATTAACTACCCCCTAACGTACGTAACGGACAACTAATGACCTGAAATTCAGTTGAAACAGCCGACAGACTGACGGACGTAAACAAACAGAGAAACTTGTTTTACAGCGGATAAACATTCATTTCGCTCTCACACTGAAGCGATAATCCGTGGACCCAATGATGCGTTTGCTGCACTTCGCTTATATTTTGAAAACCTGTTATTATTATTTAACTTAGTATTTCACACCCATGATAATGCAGTGGGATAATACAACGGGAATGAGCACGCAAAATAAACAATCTCTGTCTAAAAGGAAACAGTAAATAACATACTCTTTACTATCTGTATGTTAGCTAGCAGGCTAAAAACAAATGTTAACTTCTAGCTTCACTGAAGTCTAATTAATGAAGAATTCACTTTATCGTCTAATTTCGTAATCAACTCAAATATAACGTAAAAGAGGCTGTGTCACAACAGCTATAAGTTAGCAAGGAAATTTGAATTAAACGTTACAAACATTTAGCCGAGCTAACCGTACACTAAGGTAAAACAGTTAAGCTAGGTTACTGTACAAGACTCCAAAAACACAACACCATGAGTGAAACTTGTAACAGTAATGGAGTTTTTCAAACTTTGGTCTGACTCGTGTTCACCACTTTTGGTTTACTGTTACTTCGTAAATGGCAGACCAACGGGCGAACCGCTCCCGCTTCGCTGCACCTCGGTCTGCTTCTCGTTAGCCAAGAAAACACGAGGCTCCGCGGCCTACTAGCACGCCGCTAACCGCCTGCTAAGTTGTAATACTACTACTATAACACCACTAAGCCCTGACGCAGTAACATGTAACCACAATTTACTCACCTTTTCGGCGATTTTCGATTAAATAATTTCCGTAAACAGAGTTTATCCGCCAGGTTACCTGACAGTTGAACTACTAGTAGTTTATCTGTTTACTGTTCATTCGCTCCTACAAACACTGAACCATGTGGCGCCCCTGCCGGTCTTACAGTGTCACTGCATTTAGAGCTCAGGCTAACTTGTAAAAAAACCCCCTTTATTTAAAAAAAATCCCTTAGGTAGATAACTTTAAGCCTTAACTACACGAAATTTACTTACAACTTACTAAACATAAATAACGATTTTAAACCATTCTTTACTAATGAGGACGTTGCTGCCTGTTTTTACAAGGATAAAACACTTGTTAATATCTTAATCTGACCAAATTCAGGGTTTAAATTCTATCAAAATGAACAAAAATAACTGAAAACAGTGTAAAATATTTTTATCTTATTGTATTATACACTTTAACAATACAGTCTCTGTATAATATAATGTATATATGTTCAAGTTTCTCTTAAAAACATAATTTTCTGTTGAGACTTTGGCTATGCCCTCATATTTTATTGCACATGATATGGGATCAGTTTACTGATATCCAGCTCACAACTGTATCATTTTTACTATTTAACTGGATGGAAGCCACAAAACGAAAATGGTGCAGTTTACTGGCATTCTGAAGCAGAATGTGATCACGTAGTTGATAGCAGTCACAGTATTGTTTCAGGGACCCGCTTCAAATAAAGTTTTCAGTAAACCAGTACAGGAAACAGTTTTATTTTGCAAAAAAAACATTAACACAATCCAAAAAGTCAACAATGATTTAAACACTGTCCTCTGTGTGTGCATGCGTGTGTGTATTTTCATTAAGTGTTTATGGCTGTAACTCGTAGCCCAGTGGGTCAAGTCCTCGATCCAACAGGGAGAGCGACGACTCCCGCAACTTCTGCAGAAACCTCCTCAGCTCCTCTTTGGAGAACACCTGAATGTGTGGACAGAAACGGACAGAGATAAAAATGAAAAGGGCAATAAAAACTCAAGAATCTGAAGGTCGGTTTCAGTCAATGAATCAATCTCCCACAATTAATTTTATAATCGTACTGAATTCCTGGTGGATGCGTCATTTTTGCTTTCTTTAATTTCGGATTTCTGGCAGGTCAGATTCAAACATGTGGTGTGCGAGTTAACACAATGTACAAAATCAACAGCACAGTGTCTGCCCAGCTTTAG
The DNA here is from genome assembly GCF_020382885.2 of Scatophagus argus. Classification (NCBI taxonomy): domain Eukaryota; kingdom Metazoa; phylum Chordata; class Actinopteri; family Scatophagidae; genus Scatophagus; species Scatophagus argus. The sequence goes on along the minus strand of NC_058514.1, from coordinate 1,669,044 downwards.
TTACCTGGTAGAGGCGGTGCTGGTCAGACGAGATGATGTCAGCAAGTCGCAGCGCCTCCTGGTGTCTGGAGGAGTTCTGCAGCACGCTGAGCAGCAGGAAGCTGAGGCGAGGCAGACACAGAGAGCGCAACGCCGCCATCTGGTGGCTGCGCTCTGAATCCTGCTCTGAATCCTGAAAACATAACCAATCCACCAATCATTTCCAATCAAGTCAGTCAGACTAATGACTTTGAATTGATTTTTTGAATGAATCTAATTCTAATGAGCATTTAATGCATTTTTAGCACCTGGAGCCATCGTACCAGAACTAAATTCAGCTCCTGGTTCCTTTGTGCAAAACAAGGCTTCAGTTCTTTAATTCCTCAGAAACTCCTCAGTTATCTGTTGTGAAAATGCGTCTAAATGTTTTGTTCATGTCAGTTACCTGTCTGTTGTCGATCATCCATCCTCCATCTACAAACAGCAGCACGTTGTAGATTCTTTCTTTCACGTCTTCAGTGAGAACGTCCAGACGGCACGACCAGGCAGCCAGGGCGGTCTGACACACACACACACACACACACACACACACACACACACACACACAAAATGAGACGTGAAACAACTAAGTGAAAAGCAAACACTTAATGTGGTACTGGTGGTGTGTGTCTGTGAGTTGCTACCTGGTACTCCTTTTCTCTCATCTCATTGGCTACTCTCTCTGTGAATTTGGCCTCTGGGGCAGGTGCTGGCTTCTGTGGGGCAGAGCTGCTGTGGCTGAACCACTCAGTGAACGCCTCATGGGCTTCCTGTGACATCATTAGAAGACATAATCAGACCAATAATCCTTATTGATTCCTGCGGAACAGACTGAAGTCCTGATGCAGCGTCAGTGAAAGTAATATTCTGTTAACTCTATAGGAGCTTAACGACCTGTAACCTCAACCTGTAGGAACTCGTGAGGACTTTACTCTGCCAGCAGTGGTATTTTTATTATATTTTTATGATATTTTTATAGTTTAAATGAAAATGTTTATTTTTTTGTGCAAATTAGCAAACGTTATCACCCTCACATCCTAAACCGAGATGGTGATCATGGTAAAGATTACATCTGGCTGTTAAATTACTGTACTGGGGACAAAAGAAAGCACTAAAACAGATGACAGACCAGGTAGGCTCTGATGCACAGGTGTTCTCTGATGGCGTTCTCATCCTCAGCAGGTGCTGTGGTCTGACCAACCGCAGCCCACTGGCAGTAAATCTCCCTCATTGAATCCTCTGGAACTTTGGAAAACACAGCCTTGGCTGCATCGTGTTTCTGCAGGGCTGAAGGAGAAAGACAGGCAGGCAGTCAGACGCAATGCATCATGGTTCCTCGCTCTCAGTAACTCCAGACAGGCTGCTACAGCCTGCAAACGACCATGTGGCGTACGAAGACGTCCGTTGGCTTATTCTGACTAATAACCTTCATGTAGGGAGGGTTTAAGACAACACTGTTGTGTTAACTGCACAGCTGTGTAACAAACAAAGCATACCCAGAAACTTCCTCATGATGGCGTTGGACTGCTTCAGGCACTCGGATCGATGGGCGGGGTCAAACAGCAGCCAGTCAATAACATCAATCTTCTTCAGGTCCTCCTATCAGAGCACAGCATCACAGTGACTCCACCCACTTCTACTAAAACAACAAACTAACAAATGATGTCGCTAATCCTGATGCCTGATTAGTTTACATTCTCTGTCTTTTCACAAAAGTCGTGATTAGTCAGATTTTTATTAAATTAATTTTATTTGATTTAACCTTTGTAGTTCCGGTCTCCAGCGTCTGGTTGTGGTGTGAAAACTCAGTTTCATCTTTCTCTCTCACAGTCTCCACCACCAGTTTGGTTATCGCAGCAACATCCAGACCTGCACAAACACAGTTTAGTCTTGTTCAGTCTGGTCTTAGTCATCATGTTTGCTATCCTCAGAGCGTTACGTTTCCCGACTCACCGGAGTCAGTGGCGAGCTGCAGGCAGCGAGGGCGGAGCTCTGGCTGGGCGACAGTCTCCAGGAAAGCGGCGTACTGAGCAGTGGCGAGCCCGGCAGGTAGCTGGCTGACGTAGCTCGCCACGAGGTCGGTCTGCTGATCCCGGATCAGAAGGGAGATGTAGGCCTTCAGCACATCCACACACACCTCCTCCTTAGAGAGAGGGAAGGAGAGGGGGAGAGAAAAACAGGTCAGTCTGAAAACAATATTATTTTTATGTCTAATTCTTCTATCAAAGTTTAAATACCATAATATGTTACCCAATGCAATGACTTTTACTAAATTGTTTACTTTACCTTCAGCGCCAAACCCAGAGAGCGGAAAAACAGCAGAAGGTGAGTCATGAAACGCAGCAGGTGGGAGGGGAGGGGCTTAGATGCTGTCAGCCAATCAGAAAACTCCTCTAGCAGACCTGAGCGCGATAGAGGTGAAGGTTTAGGAGCAGCATAGTCTTACATTTTAACTTTCAAGCACAGGTTAAAACAGTATTAATGATAAGTAAAGTGATTCTGTTTTTTCTTATTTCCAGGTTTCTCCTCTGCAGGGGTCAGAGGGGAGGGGAGGGTCTCACCATCCAGGTCTCCCAGGATGACAAACTTCTGGATGATGTGGTAATGCTCTCTGGTCTCCTCCAGCACCCTCTACACACACGCAGAAAGAAACTGGTTTTAAAATGGCTTCCATCATGTGACTTTGATATTTAACAATCACATTAAGTTATTGTGTTTTCACCTTTGACTCAGAGGCTTGAAGCTCCTCAAACACCTTCTCCATGGTCCAGCTGGGGAGAGAGAGAGACAGGCGATAAGTGTGAATGTGTGCGACTGATTGAGTGAGTGACTGAGTGAGTGAGTGAGTGAGTGAGTGAGTGACTGAATGAGTGTCATACTTGGCCTCCAGGTATTCTCGTGGAAGTGTCTCCACTTCCTGGTGGCCCATTCCTGATGAAACCAGTTCCTTTTCAACCAGCGAGTCCACCATCACTCTGAAGTGTGCCCACACGCAGTCCTCCCATGATTCACACACTGCCAGGAGCTGACACACACACACACACTTTATTGTCACCCATCATACGGATCTCTATAGACCAATCCACTGTCACACTGGACATTTTTCACTGCACTCAACTGACAAAACAAGTGATAGATTAATCAAGCAAATAATGAATGAACTGATGATAAAAACAACTTTTACTTGCAGCTCTAAATGTTATAAGCGGATTAGACTAAGATGGACAAATCTGTCCTGTCATCTGATTACCAACAGAATCGCGTACACACCAATATGACAGACACAGCGATAAAAACTGTATTATGTGTATTACCGGTTTGAGGTTTCCGCTCAGACTGGCGTAGATGGCCCTCTCGTATCTGTTTAACTGCTCCTGAAACACACACAGCAGGTTAACAACAAAACATATCAAAGAAGGGTTTTTTTATTTTGAAGAGGTTATGTAGTGATTGCGGGGGCTGGAGCCTCAGTAGTTAATGCTGCGATTGTCGTACCTCCTCCGCCATTCTCCAGCAACAGGCCTTCCAGATTCCTCTCTGAGGGTTTCCTTCGACGGGCTGCAGCTCTATGCTGCCTGCAGAGGGAGGAGAAACACAGCGCCATCATGTGGAGAGAAAGAGTGAAGGTGATGAGTGGGGCTTCGTGTTCGTTCAGTTACATAGAATATTCACTGTGCTCCAGTGAACACACAGAACCACCATCACCTTTAAACTGTGCTCAGGACACAGGTCACACCAGGGTCAAAGGTTACCTGAGGTCATGTTGGGATCATGGTAGAGTTTCCAGCCTTCCAGTGTTGCTGCTCTCCAAGCCTGACCACAGCGCTTACACAGCCTCTGAGCCTACACACACACACAGTGTAGAAGTGCATCATGTGACCAATCATAAGTCTGATAATTTATTGATCTGATACATATATCGTGCATCCCCAGTTGACCACCTGACAATTGTTTCAAGAAAGTCTTGACAAATTGTGAACCTGTCCTTTTAAGTGATAAGTCCTTCTATTGTTGCTCTTAGAGTTGTTATTTCTGTCTGCTGCACATCTGGAAACCTTAATTTGTATGGAGGCCCAAATCCCAGGGACAGAAGTTAAAACTACTCGCAGGGCTTGACAACACTAAAAATTAAGTGGTACATTTTTTATTTACGTATACTGGCCCTTTAAATACAGTATGAACCCAAATCCGTCTTTGTACCTCATCAGTCATCCCTGCTCTGATCAGGGTGAACAGGTTCTTCAGCAGTCGGGCGTCATCCTCTCTGTCCAGGTCAGCCAGGGGGCGCTGCTGCCGGAGGGGAGCGTCTGGGTCCTGAACACACACACACACACACACACACACACACACACACAGCTCATCTATGTATTTAGAAGCACGGGGGATGAGGAAATGTTTGCTGTCGTGGCAACAGGACTCACCAGCTCAGTGACCAGAGGGACAGTGAAGGCAGTGCCGCTCTTCCTCCTCAGCTTCAGTGCGTGGAGGGTGTTCTCCCTGGGACACACAGATGATCTTAGTACACACCAGTGTGTACTTGAGATGTAAAAACAGGCAGACAGATGGGAACTCACCAGCAGACATTTTTGGCATAGTATTCTATGTTATCAGAAAAATCTCCAATCTGATCTTTGGCGATGCTCTCCAGCCAATCAACAACCAGCTGCAACACAGAAAACAAGCAGTCAACGATGAGCAGCGACGGCAAAAACAAACTTTGTTCAACATCACGTTGTGTCCTCATGCAGAAAAACATTTTCTGCATTGAATCCTCTGTTTAGCGCTCATGTTCTGCCGTGAGCATTGATAGTCTGAGAGTCGCACTCAGGCAGAGCTTTTCTTGTGGTTGTCAACAGAGCCAAAATAGAACAGCACTCGCACTGAGCTCTGGGACCTTCTGATTTATGAACAAAGTGGTGCATGCAAGTGTTTGTTACCTGACTCTGTCGAATGACAGCATCCCGCTGGAAAAGCTGCTCCACCACAACCTTCTCGCTCTCACTGGGAACCTACACACAAACACAACTTTATCTTTAGCACCTCCAGACTCATGCCAGTGTATTCAGGAGCGACGCTGAAAGCTAGTGGTTGAGTGTCTGTCTGTACTGACATCACTTCAGGTGACGATGTACTTTATTACAGGAGCTCACATGTACTTCAGTGTGTGGAGTCAAGCCGGAGAATCTTTTTTTTCTTATGTTGCTCAACTATTATTCAATTTGAGAAAAACTGGCCGAATAACCGTATGATATGGGCTTGATGAGGAATATTTGTTTATTGTGTATTTGTGTGCATCGAAGCACACACAAAAGGTTTCTAACAGCACTAGCAGACCATATGTGGTAAACAAATTATGATATTTGTTTTGAGAAAAGGGCAGTGAGTTTCTTCTTTTCTCTGCTCCTATTGAATTAATGTTACAGACTGTAGATTATATATTATTTTATTATACCGCCCTTGGAGAATAACTTTGGTCTAATTCTTCTATGTTTTTTGAAAAAAATTCATCAGGTTGCTCTGAACTGCCATGTGTGTGTAATTAGCAACTGCTTGCTAACCAATTAACCCCAAGTGGCCAAAAAAATACTGTGGCTTTAAGAGTTTGCATGTTTAAATGGCCTTCATAAAGTCTTTTTTTATGGTCTTTTTAAAGTCTCACTCACAACCATGTCTGTCATGATGTCGTCTTCCATCGCCAGCTGGACCCGATCCCTGCAGAAACAGACAGGCAATCAGTCAGAGGGAAGTGCACAGACAGACAGGTGCTCCTTGGGTCAGACAGCTACCTGTACAGGGAGGTGATGAGTCTCCAGGCGCAGTTCTCCTGCTGCAGCAGCCAACGGACTCCTGCTGCTTTACTGTTCTGACCCGCTCTGAGGACCACAGACTGCAGCACGTCCACCTTAAAGATAATGATGGAGAAGGTGAGTAACTAAACCAAGCAGTTAGTTCATCAGTCAGTTTCAGAGGTGCTGGTGGGTTTATTGTTGAGATTTGGACAGAGCCAGGTGAGCTGACACGAGTACGAGACCAAACAAAGACTGCAGGAAGTTACTGCTCCCGTTTAAGAAACAGTCCAGCTCGTAATTACAACCTCAACAAACTGAGCTAAAAGGAAGACAGTCTAAACTGAACTGCTGAGTTTACGCACACACTACCTTGTCCTGGCAGAGTGTCTGATAATCCTCAAGCAGCTCAAACACCGCAGAAGAAGAGTGTTTCAGAAAGGCACCGAGGAACTCTGGGAAAAGACTGGCAGCCGCTGAAAAGATAAAAAACACACATCGTTAACAGGAGCAATTTATGCTAATGCCACAGAGTCAGAACCTGCGTTGGTGCGTTTGTTTCACCCACCGGCCTCGCCTGGGTCGTCCTCCTTTAGCAGTGCTGAGCTGAGGTTTGTGATGTCTTCTGTGAAGAAGCTGGTGTTCTCCAGTCCCGAGACAGGGGAGGCGTACATGCTGTTAGTCCAGTCGCTGTCGTCCAAATTCTACACACACAACACGCATTATCATTTTGGAGTTAAGTTAAGTTAAGTTAAGTTTAAGATATTACAACAAAATTGTTCTTGCATGAGGTCTAATGAGAGTGTGTGTTTGTGCCTCACCAGACTGCTGACAGCATTTCTGGGTGTGTGTGTGTATCGAGGCGTTCGGCCTCCTGGACCCAAAATGGCAGAAACATCTGGAGCCCTGGGAGTTACTGAGAGAGAGAGAGAGAGAAAGACATGAGATGAGAGTGTGGATTTATTAAAACATGGAGCTTTTCTGCTCTGAATCAGGATTTCTGTGTGTGTGTCCTACCAGCCTGTCTGTACAGTGAAGCAGGCGTGTTCCTCAGCAGAGAGCGGGCTGGTGTTACCGTGGAAATGATGGGGCTGCCACCACCGGGTGATGGGACTGAGACCAACAGTCAGAAAAACAACAGTACTGACCACTGGGATATATTTTAATGAATACCGTATTCGTTATTTACTCCAGGAATACAGCTAACAATTATTTCCATCAACGAGTGATGTCTTCAAATAACTTATTTAATCCCACAAATAGTCCAAAATATTCAGTTTAACACGGAAGGATACAGGCCACCTTCTTCCTCCTCCTGCGGGCGGCGATGGTCACCTCGTCGTCCCGAACCACCGGAGAAGGCAGCTCGCTCTGACCCCTGGAACACAGGATCAATATGTACATGTTTGTGCAGGGATACACAACAAATGTTGCTCCTTCCCACGAATCCCCGGCGCTTCATTCTGGAGAGAACACCTCACATTGCAGAAGACAGTAATTCTGTCTAAATTTGGTACAATTAATATCTAAATAAGGAAACGTCTCATTTAATAATATGTAAAGAAGAACAAAACCAAACCCTCAATGCCAACTTTTGGCACTTGATGCTGACTGTATTTATGGGATCCTTAAAGTTCATGTGCGCTGTCTTTGACACAATTATTAACATAACCAACTAGTTAACCATTTACTCCCGAGTACTAACTACCAGGACATTAATACCTACTTCACTGATTAGAGCATAGTTTCTGAAAAGCTGTACTGAGACATATATAGGCTAATTTAAGTCAAGACAGAACTTTCTAAGTTCTACTTGCCAAGCAGTTCTGCAAGCTAACTGTTGTTGTTATTATTATTATTATTATTATTATTATTTGGCGGCGAAAGCACTCATATTACCTTTAGTCAGTCATTAACTACCGCCTACTCTTGTTAGCTCCAATTACTGACTGAACGATGTTTTTAGCAGCTCGGGTTAAGCATGTCAACAGTACACAAACCAGGACTTAGCCGGTTAGCTTCAGCGCTGGTTACTAATGGCACCGTTAACAGTGTTAGCATCGTTCCCCACAGCGAGCACAGTAAAGTAACCTGTCGCAACAAGCTAACGGTTCACACACAGGCCTGGAAATGTGGAGGCGTGAATGGTTTTAAAGATTCTGAAATGTATTTTACCAGTCCATAGCAGCAGAGTTGTCAATTCCCGCTTCACGAGGCTGAACAAGAGTCTTCTTCGTGTGTCTTCTTCTTCTTTTAAATTTCCGGCAGACTGGGTGGCACGCAGCACATTACTGCCTCCCATAGTTCAGCGTTAATAGATTGCACTCGTCTGGAAGATTTAGTCCACAGAGGCCTGTGCCAGCGGTGAATTAGCAGTAGTACAGTGTAGTAAAGTAAGGCCTGTATTACTAGCAAAGTTTACTCACAATATCAACAGTAAAAATGTTTTAAACATTCAAATGCCACGCCCTGTATTTGTATATAGTCTTAGTCTTTTCTGTGTGGAGTGTGTCATCTGTTATTCGATGATCTCTGCTCTGCTCTGTCCTCCAGCCCGCTGGCGGCCGCTATTGCTCAACACACACACGTCAGACGGTATAAAACACAGAGGAAACAGGAACACGGCAGTTCATCAGGAATCACGGCTTCATTCAGCAGGACAGCAGGGAGGAAAAATCCTCCACGACAGTAGCGGGGATTCCTCACTGCTGAGGCCGAGACTGGCGCTCCGGCTGCCGTGGCAAGACGCAGGCAGAGCCCGGTAACTCGACGGTGTTCGTTTGGTCGAAGGGACACGGGTGGAGGGGAAGAAGCAGGGAGACAGATGGAAAGATGGAGACCCCAGGTAAACTTTACTTAGTGCGTGGCAGAATGAGAGGCAAACAGACAGACAGACAGACAGACAGACAGAGCGACAGACAGGCAGTTAACTAGTGTCGTCTGAGTAAAACGAACTGATTGAGTTCAGACTATCATGAAACTATTTCAGCTGTTAATGTTTTAACCTGCGTTAGTTCTGTATCTCTATGGCAGGAGCTTCATGTTGAAGTCAGAGCATCACGCCGAACTTCATTTGAAAAAACAGTTATTTTACCGTCAGCTGTTTCACATCGAAAAATGTTCTTTTAAATCTATTAACAGACTGGTAGAAAGTAAATAAGTAAGTATTTACTCAAGTACTGCAAGGTAGTATCAGTTTCAAGAACTTGTACTTCACTTGAAGATTATTATTTTATGCAAGATTACTTAGTGCTACTTTACTACATTTTAGTGGTAATTTTAGCTTTATGTTTAGCTTTAAGTTTTAAGTTACAGCTGGAGGAAGTGACTCCAATACCAAGTGCTGATGGATAGTTTAGTTTGTAATAAAGGATCTCATTTTATAAATTGATCTGTTCTGTATGTAAAACCAAAAGTTGCACTTGGAAATAAAGCTGTAAATATCTTTGAGTAAAAAGTGCATTTATGTTGGAAGTACAGTGAAGTGCAAGTATAAAGTGTCATTAAATTTCATAAATCATCTGAAATTTCCACTTTGAGGATCAAGATTGGATTATGTTATCTTAAAACAGAAGTACAATTTTGCACTGTAGTACAGTAAGCCTGCTTGAGTAGATGTACTCGGCAACTTTTCATCGATAACTTGGATATAAAATAGTTAATTTTAGCTTATCATCCACCAGCTGTAACATGAATGTGTTGCTTCCACAGTGAAGCACCATAAGTAGTGTTGAAACAATATTTTATAATAATAATAATGATAAGATGACACTGACACAATTCGGCTGCATTTTGAACACTTTCACTCGTGGTACCTTCACTATGTTTTGATGTACTCAAATTAAAGTTTGGATGCAGGACTTGCAGGCTTTTACTTATAAACACCTGGTGTGTTAAACACAGAAAATGAGTGTTTTTGCACTAATGTTCTTACAGAAAGCTACTGTAAAATGATTTCAGATTCGTCATGTTATTGACACGATATTCTGACTAGACTTAGACTTTCTAACCTTCACTTTCTCTGTTTTTGCAGTGTGAACAGTTAAACAAAGCTCTCCTGGAGTAAACTAAGTGCGGAAACTTCCAGAGTCGTTGCCGAGATGCTGTTTAGTTTTTCAGCCAAGGGGCGCATCGTCGCCGGCCTGCTGGTCAACCTGCTGTCCTCCATCTGCATTGTCTTCATCAACAAGTGGATCTACGTGCACTATGGCTTCCCAAACATGACACTGACCCTCGTTCACTTTGTGGTCACCTGGCTGGGACTCTACGTATGCCAGAAAATGGACATCTTTGCACCAAAAAGCCTCCCGGTTCGCAGGATTGTGTGGTTGGCTCTGAGCTTCTGTGGCTTCGTGGCCTTCACCAATCTTTCCCTGCAGAACAACTCAATAGGAACGTACCAGCTGGCTAAAGCCATGACCACACCCGTCATCATCCTCATCCAGACCACCTACTACAAGAAGACCTTCTCCACCAAGATAAAACTGACGCTGGTCAGGAAGCTCTGAGTAATCCTCGTCGCATCACTTGAACGTTGAAGACATTGTGGTTAGCTACAGGAGGTTTTGAGCTGCTGCCTGTCTGTCTCTCCAGGTGCCCATAACATTAGGGGTGATACTGAACTCGTACTATGATGTGCGGTTCAACCTGCTGGGGACCGTGTTTGCAACGCTTGGTGTTCTGGTGACGTCGCTTTACCAAGTGGTGAGTAAAGATACCAAACTTAAGTATCTCAGAGACAAGAGATACAAAGTAGTTTTATGTGAAGTTGACAGTAATTCAAATAAATCTCTCTCTCTGTCTTCCTGTCTCTCTGCCTGTCTGTCTCTCTGTCCCAGTGGGTGGGGGCTAAACAACATGAGCTTCAGGTGAACTCTATGCAGCTTCTGTACTATCAGGTATTGTGGCTTCAAGGGTCCAAGGGTCACTTTATTCTCAGAGTCTCTCCTAAACATTAATCCTGTGACTGTATTTAGTAGCTTGTTAAATGAATGTGTAGTGTGACTTGATGACAGCAACATTAACACGGTGACCGTCCTGTCAGGCTCCTCTGTCGTCGGGCTTCCTGCTCTGCGTTGTCCCTCTGTTTGAGCCACTGACTGGAGACGGAGGAATATTTGGACCCTGGTCTCTTCCGGCTCTGGTGAGACTTCGCATCACACATGCAGAACACAGAGAAAACACACACTTAACACACTGCGTACCAGCTCTGCCAGTTAAGCTTCGAGTAATGTGTGAATTGGTTGCTAAGTAACACATGCAGCATCCGACCAGAAAGCATTCAGAGGCGTAAATGAGGAAGTCAGTGGCAGCAAAAGAACCATCACATTGTTTAATAAATAAGTTAAGTATGAACTTAGGAACAGCTGGTTGTTGCTGGGGTAACAGTGTGGTCCTCTGGTTTCCTAGGTGACAGTGCTGTTTTCAGGTGTGGTGGCGTTCCTGGTCAACCTCTCCATCTACTGGATCATTGGAAACACCTCCGCTGTCACGTATCCTTGGAGACACGGGGGCCAAACAAAGCCTCTGGTGGTCTGCAGAGGGTTTCAGGGGTTCTAGACCTCAGTGGGGGGTTGTGTTTATGACTCTGTAAGGTAAACTTATTGTGGGTTCCTGGAGGTCTCCAGGTGTTTGATGGATTTCGTGTTGTTCTCCTGACTCTAGTTCACAGCTACAACATGTTTGGTCATTTTAAATTCTGCATCACCCTGGTTGGAGGTTACCTGCTCTTCCATGACCCACTGTCACTCAACCAGGTGAGTCTTACTGTCCTGATTCAAACCAGTGACCTTCTGGTTCATGTCCTGCAATCATTTTTTCCAAATGTTCTCTACCTGTCTTACTCTCTCCCGTCTCCCATGCAGGCGTTGGGGATCCTCTGCACTCTGGCAGGCATCTTGTCTTACACTCACTTCAAGCTAATGGAACAGGAGGAGGGGAAGAGTCGCTTGGCTCAAAGGCCGTAGGCTAACTGACCTGTCAATCAACTGTACAGATGCTTGCCATTGGCTGCCCACAGTGTGACTGGAGGAGAGACCTCTTTTTTTATATAAATTTTTTATTTCATGAGTATTTTTGTAGGAGAGTAAAGAAGGATTAAATGTTTCTGATGTGTCGACACAAACTGCTCGCTGATGTTTATGTTTTTAAGGGAAACTGAAGCTCATCACACAGACGGACTTTGGACTGGACTTATTCAGCTGCTGAAAAGAAAATTAAACAAACTTACAAGATCATTTCAACACTTCCCAACCAGTATTTCTTACACTTTTCTGCCTGACTTACATTGCCAATCAGAAGCTAATACAGGATAGACTGATAGACTGGTCGATTTTTTTTTTTTTTTCCTGGTTTAATTTTTTTCTCGTCATTGGTCTCTTTTTTTCTATTGATTTAAATGATTTAATTGTTGAGTGTTAAAGGGTACAGCATTTCACTTTTCATTCAGTATTCCTAACCTTTATCTTTATTTTTTCTTTGTTTTTGAGAGAATTGTGTGATCAGGATTGTTATCACGATCACCAACATCCTACATCTGTTTTATTTTTCCTTCCAGAGACCATTTTAGGAGCATACCTCCAGGAGGTGGTGCGACCCATTGTTTTTGTTTAAAATATACAAACTACAGCCATTCGCTTTACTGCTGAATGAAACTCCAATCTAATGCTTCCTCAGCGATGTTTAATGACAGAAGCCAGCGAAGTCTGAACGGTCGGATTAAGATATTCAAACGTGCGCTCACATGGTTTGCAGCCTTCGCTCTTCGTTTCACTGCATTGTGTCGGACATGTAGTCTGTTGAATAAAAACATGATTTAGTGACTTTACAGTTTGGATTGTTTCTCTGCTGACCAACAGGTTGTAGACAGTCTCCATGAATACAGACATGCAGCGATGGAAGACAAGTTCACGTCCTCAAGTAACGATAAATTAACTTAAAAACAGTTTGTGTATTCAAAATCTTAAGGAAAGGTACGTTTAGTAAGATCAACAAAATCCAGTGTAAGTATAAAAGTAATACACGAGAAAGCATTTTACTGTTGTAGCTGCTTGAGGTGGAGCCTGGGTGAAACATTGGAGAGTTTCGCATCTTTGGGCCTCAGTCAGTTTGAAGAAAAGATGCTGAATGAGTCAAACCGTAACCATCACGAGTCAGTAAACCTGCCGCAGTACTTGTCATGAACGAGGTTTTCATTTATTATAACTGGACCTAACAAGTCGTTTTCCTGTGAACAGCTCTTCTGTGTAGCTTTCCTGTGACTGAGCTGAGCTTTCAGTAACACTGTGTGTGTGTGTGTATGTATCATCCACACTGTGTCAATAAAGCTACAACAGCAACCCTTGTTCACACACACGCACAGGAAGGGGCGCTGTGGGATTTCAGGTGAATGAATGAGTTGGACAGGGTGCGTTTAAAAATGTCTGTAGTCTCCCGAGAAGGAAAATCTGAGAGCTGCTTTATGACAACCTCACAAAGACTTTGTTGTGTTTGCACTGAAGGTCCAGTTTGGTTAACTGTTTGGAATTTTGGTTACGTTACATGGGTTCAGTTTTGATTTACCAGTTGAATAAATTAGATCAATGCTGCAGCTTTGTTGTAAAAAAAAATCTCATTAAAGTACAATACTATACGCCAATACTATTTTACCCACTAGGAGCTAAACAACACATATCATGATGAGTGATTATAAAGAGCGGCGTTTGCTGCAACCCAAACGTAACAGAGATTTTCGTGCATATAATTGTTGATACCTTCTATACACGGTTATACTCTACGTGACTTGCATTTTCGACTGCGGTCAAACCAGCTCACGATCGGAGACAAAGAGATTCAGGCAATGATATTCAAAAAGCCCAAATTGCTAATAAGAAAAATTGTGTTTTCAACTTGTTGCCTCCAAGAGGCCAAATAAGTCACTGACCGCAAAAAAGCTGTCACTACTGCAGACTACTGTTACATGAGTAGTCGCCCTCAGCATTGCCTGAAATATGACACAATATTAATGTATCAGAATATAAAATTAAGAATTGTTAAATATTATTGTGATGGAATTTAACCACAGAATACAAAATACGCCGGTCGTTGTGAAAAATATATAACTTAATGAACTTAACAGTGATATTTTCGGTAAGGCGTTTGTGGATCCACTTGAGAGGGTCCTTCTGCAGTTCACACGGAAACCAACTCTAATGACCGATGTTTGTTTTGCTACAATCAGCAGGTAAACCTTTCATTGTACTACAATATTTACACAAATATGATAACCGCTAAGTGCGGATTTAAGATATATGTTATTGTAAGTTTACACTATGATGACTTAATGCACACTAAATTCCAACTGAACACTGTCAAAACATTTGTTTACATTTGTTTCAGTGAGTCCAGTCAAGTGGCCTAGCTAAAGGCGTTAACGATGCTAATGCTAATTCTGCTAACTCATTTGTTAGATATTTTGTATGTCATTTGAAAAGCGACGGCATCTTTACAACAACGTAAAACGACATGACTTCTTTGAGGTTAACATTTGACGAATCATTTAGCTGCATCACTGTCATAAAACAGAGCTAACGTTAGCATGCTACACAAGGCAGTGCAGTTGGGCTATAAAGCTAGGTGGGTAACGAACGGCATCTACAACGAAGCTGCTGCGTAGGTGTGCGTCACACTAATGTTAGAGAATTTAGTTGTAGTTTAGTGTGTTGTCCACCTTTTTTTAAAAAAATACAACTAATCTCTTACGTTATTTGTGTACTGAGAAAAATGGAAGCTCTCGCCTTATCATTTTGCTAATAATAAAGATAACAATAATTAAATAAGCCATTAAAATTAACATCAGGTCGTTTATCTAATTGTATTCACAATCGTCATTTTCTCAGTAAATAAATAAATAAATAAATAAAAGGCTTATTTATTTTTTTTAAAAAAAGCAAGAGATCGTTTAACATGTTTCAGTTTTACTTGCTACTTTTGTATACTTCTTTGTATTGCAAGTGCAACCCTGGCACATCAGTTTCCTGCGGGGTCAATAAAGTTCTTATCTTATCTTAACATCACCTAACCTATTGCTGCTTTTGTAATATACTAGCAACATAATTTATATGAAGTGTTTTCATTTTTTAACTTGTCCGTTAATTTGTATGAAATTGAAAGATATTTATTAGTAACACTGGAAGAAGAATGAAATATCAGTATACACTGGTAAAACAGTTACATTTTCGTTTATGTTTTACAAATTCAGTAGAGAACAGACAGAGTATTTGTTTTTATGTTACACAATATTTATGTTTTGTTTTTATAGAGATGCTTGAAAGAGTCATTAAGGATTCTGGAAATTCCTTAAGAACGGCAGTAAGAGCTGTTAAACAAGCATTTCTTTCTGTGTTTCTGCAGTATGCCAGCTGAACGCAAGCGCTCAGTAAACATGGACGAGAAAGACGTTTGCTCCTTTAGTAACAAGGAAAAAGAGAAAGACAGAGACGGTGAAAGAAGACCGGCATCTGCTCGAGACAAAGGGAAAGACGAGGCCAAAATGAGTGGTAAAAAAGACAGTGGCAAGGAGGAGAAGAGAAAGCGTTTGGAGGAGGAGAAGAAGAAGAAGGAGGAAAAGGAGCGAAGAAAGAAAGAGGAGGAAAAACAGAAAGCAGAGGAGGAACAGAAGAAGAAAGAAGAGGAGGAGAAGAGGCAGCAGGAGGAGCAGGAGAAGAAGCTGCAAGAGGAGGAGGCCAAAAGACAACGTGAAGAGGAGGCAGCTCTCCTGAAGTAACTGATACATTTTTCACATGAAGATTAATAATTATTTAATGTGTGACAGCATGCTGATGTCAGGACAAACTCGAACTTGTTAGCAAAGGCTCTAAAAGGAAGTGATGCATTGACTGTACAGCTACAACCAAACCTAATGCAAATCTACTGTCTTGCTTTAATCGTGTGTCTTTCTCTATTTTACCTCCTTTCTGCAGGGAGAAGGAGGAGGGGCATCAGCTGCACCAGGAGGCATGGGAACGGCATCAGTGCAGGAAGGAACTCCGCAGCAAGAACCAGAATGCCCAAGAGGGTCGGCCTGAAGAGGCCTTCTTTAGCCGACTGGACTCCAGCCTTAAAAAGAACACTGCCTTTGTCAAGAAGCTGCGTACACTTACTGAACAGCAGCGAGACTCGCTCTCCAATGACTTTGCCTCACTGAACCTCAGCAAGTACATTGGTGAAGCTGTGAGCTCTGTGGTGGAGGCCAAGCTGAAGATCTCTGATGTAGGCTGCGCTGTCCATCTGTGCTCCCTCTTCCACCAGAGGTACGCTGAGTTTGCTCCGTTACTGTTACAGGCGTGGAAGAAGCACTTTGAAGCAAGGAAGGAGGACAAGGCTCCCAACGTGAGCAAGCTGCGCACAGACCTGCGCTTTATTGCCGAGCTTACTATCGTTGGCCTCTTCACGGACAAAGAGGGCCTTTCGCTCATTTACGAGCAGCTGAAGAACATTATTGGAACCGACCGGGAGACACACACTCATGTGTCAGTGGTTATCAGCTTCTGTAAGCATTGTGGGGATGACGTGGCTGGTCTGGTGCCCCGTAAGGTGAAACTGGCTGCTGAGAAGTTTGGCTTGACCTTCCCTCCCAGCGAGATAATCAGCACAGAGAAACAGCAGCCCTTCCAGAACCTGCTACGGGAGTACTTCACATCGCTGACCAAACACCTGAAGAAGGACCACCGGGAGCTGCAGAACATTGAGAGGCAGAACAGGTGAGTACTCAACCACAGTTAAAGTTTCTAGCTTTTCTTCCTTTGAAGTTCTACTTCATCACTTTTAGTTTTTCACTATGATAAAACTTCTTTCAGGCGTATCCTACATTCCAAAGGGGAGCTGAGTGAGGACAGACACAAGCAGTACGAAGAGTTTGCCACTTCCTACCAGAAGCTGCTGGCCAACACTCAGTCTCTAGCAGATCTGCTTGATGAAAACATGCCAGACCTGCCTCAGGACAAGACAGTGCAGGAGGGTGTGTGGGCCGTCTTTCCAGAACTGCAGTTAAATTACTGCTATTTCATGTGTTTTTATTTTAAATGGTGGATTTATGTGAAGTGAAATTGTTATTAATTTTGTTTTATTTTTTGTACATAATGTTGCTCTCTCAGAACATGGCCCTGGCATTGATATTTTCACCCCCGGTAAGCCTGGAGAGTACGACCTGGAGGGAGGGATCTGGGAAGATGAAGACGCTCGTAACTTCTACGAGAACTTGGTGGACCTGAAGGCTTTTGTCCCTGCCATCCTCTTCAAGGACAATGAGAAAAGTAACCAGGGCAAGGACAAGGATGACGCCAAAGGTATAATTAACAAATCTGCAGAGAAATGAAGAAAGAAATTCAGTCTGAGTTTTATTCTCATTGTGCTGTTGTTGCTGTCTGGCTCAGATGGCAGAGAGGGGAAAGACGCAGTTAGCACCACAGAGGAACTGGAGCTGGAGTTAGAAGCTCTGGACATCACTGATGAACCTCTGGAACTGGAAGGTCCAGACGAAGCAGAAAATGAAGAACTGGCCAAAAAACTGCTGGATGAACAAGGCGAGTCCATTCATAAAAGCCCCTCTGTACTTACAGTACCTGTAAGGGTAATTTTGCATGTTTTGTAAATATGGTTGGTCCTGTGTCAAACTGGTTTGGTATTCCAGACCAGAATCGTGCATGTTGTTGGAGAGAGAGAGAAAAGTGCTGAGGCTGGAATGCTTTTCCAAATCAGGGTGTTTAGTGCTCACATTCGTAATGCATTGAGCTTGGATTTTAATGCATTTATATTTTTGTATGTGTAGAACAAGAGGATGAAGAGGCCAACACGGGGTCCCACTTGAAGCTAATTGTGGACGCCTTCATCCAGCAGCTACCCAACTGTGTCAATAGAGACCTCATAGACAAGGTGATGAAAAGCAAAAAAAGAACAACTACGTTCAGCCACGTTGTTTTTAAGACAAAAAAAGCTTACTTTGTGCTGAGATGACTTGATATGAACAAGATGATTTTGTGGAAGTACTTCAGATGTTTTTCCACCTGACTGAATGCTGACGGATAAAGAAGTTTGTGTCTTTAAATTTATGAATCCTGTGTTGACCCCTGCAGGCTGCCATGGACTTCTGCATGAATATGAACACCAAATCGAACAGGAGGAAGCTTGTCCGAGCCCTCTTCACTGTCCCCAGGCAGAGGTAAAGCTGTGCAGGCTGTATCAGTGTGCTGACCAAAGGCACAAGGATAACGTTGGTCTTTCGATATCTTTTAGAGGAAGAAAATATGCACGTCTTTTATTGATTAGAAAGTAAAATACAGAATATCATCAGCCTTGTTATATACCTTCACTCACCACCAGGGAGAGCTGTCATCATAATTAATAGTCTGAAAATGAGAGGAGCGCTGACTCTTTTCTCCACTTGCAGGTTGGATCTTCTGCCCTTCTATGCTCGCCTGGTGGCAACTCTTCATCCCTGCATGTCAGACGTGGCTGAGGACCTGTGCTCCATGCTGAAGGGAGACTTCAGGTTCCATGTAGGTCTTCTTTTGTTCAGTTTTATTGCATCACCTCAATTAAAGGTGTATAGCAGTGGGGTGTAGTGGCATGAGCAGGCACAGTAACAGTTAAGATCGTGGTGATTCTTGTTCTTGATTTTGAATGGTGGTCTGCAGAAGTGAACTAACAGGACTTTGTATGAAAATATTAAAAGTTATGGCTCTTTTTGTCATCATTTGTTGTGCTGATGTTTGCGCTGTAGATTCGGAAGAAGGACCAGATCAACATTGAGACAAAAAATAAAACCGTCAGATTCATCGGGGAACTGGCCAAGTTCAAGATGTTTTCGAAAACGGACACGCTTCATTGTCTCAAGGCGGGTGAAACATTGTTGGTTGAGGCTTTGTTGTCACTGAGCTGATGGAGTGTTTTAACAGGAAAGTGTTTGCGCGTGTGTGTGGCCCAACAGATGCTGCTGTCCGATTTCACCCACCACCATATCGAGATGGCCTGCACTCTGCTGGAGACCTGCGGCCGTTTCCTCTTCAGATCCCCCGACTCTCATCTGCGTACCAGCGTCTTGCTGGTTAGTTCACATCATCATCATCATAGCAGTGTCATACTTTAAAGTAGCGAGACGATAATAAGATACAAGAAAGAAAAGCGAGGCTAATAGAGGAGATGTTGGAACTTAATAGTGAGGACACACGATCACGATTGTTATTTGGGTGTGACGACTAATTGGACCAAGTTGGGTCAAGTCTGGTAACCATTATTTTGGAAGTATTCAGATTTTAAGTTGTAGTCCTCATGTAAACGGCTGATATTTTTCTGCATTCCAGGAGCAAATGATGCGTAAAAAGCAGGCGCAGCATCTGGACGCCCGTTATGTGACAATGGTGGAGAACGCCTACTACTACTGCAACCCCCCGCCCGTGGAGAAGACAGTGAAGAAGAAGAGGCCGCCGCTGCAGGAGTACATCCGCAAGCTGCTCTACAAGGACCTGTCCAAGGTCACCACCGAGAAGGTGCTGAGGCAGATGCGCAAGCTTCCCTGGCACGACCCCGAGGTCAAGAGCTACCTGATCTGCTGCATGGTCAACATCTGGAACGTCAAGTACAACAGCATCCACTGTGTGGCCAACCTGCTGGCCGGGCTGGTGGCCTACCAGGAGGACGTGGGCATCCATGTGGTGGACGGAGTGCTGGAGGACATCCGGCTGGGCATGGAGGTAAGGAGAGTGTGTTGTAGTATTAACAGTGTATCCTTTACTCAAAGTAGAGGTTTGGCACAGTTAAAGGACTGACAGACAAATGAAACCTAATCCTGACTGACATTTCTGACAGTTGGCTGAAGAGGAGATCCACGTTGTTAGACGTTGCAGGACACGTGAGAACCCTGAGCTGCATACTGAGCCCAGATCATGTGATTGTGCACATTTGAAATCACTTCACATTACTGAAAATGTTGACAAGGGCACATGAGAAGCCACATTTGTCTCAGGTTAAACCCCTAACTGAGCCAAAACTCAGTCCAACTGGCCGGGGTGAAACCGGATATGTTTATATTTTTTAAAATCACATTGCAAATGACAGTATTGAAACGTTTGGGGAGTCTAGACCCAAATAAGCCCATTCTTGTGTTGGGATTGCTAAAGACTTCTAGAAGTAAACCTTTTGTACATTTACTTAATGAAGGTGTTTCATTCAGGACTTGAAACAAATCCCTGTATTTTTACAGTGTTGTATGATTACTTTTACTTCAGCATAGTATCAAAATACTTCTTCCGCCGCTGTCCATTCTCAGGTCAATCAGCCCAAGTTCAACCAGCGGCGGGTCAGCAGCGCCAAGTTCCTGGGTGAGCTTTACAACTACCGCATGGTGGAGTCAGCCGTCATTTTCCGCACCCTCTTCTCCTTCATCTCTTTCGGGATCAATCAGGACGGCAGCCCAAGCACACTGGACCCTCCGGAGCACCTGTTCCGTATCCGCCTGGTGTGCACCCTGCTTGACACCTGCGGCCAGTACTTTGACCGAGGCTCCAGCAAGAGGAAACTGGACTGTTTCCTCATCTACTTCCAGGCATGTCTGCCCCTGATGCACCTCTGGTTCCTGTCTTTGGTGTCTTTGAATTCTCAGTATCTCTGTCTTTCTGGCTTTACTTCATCTGTGTCTTACTTAGAGGATAAAGTTGGTGATAGTCTGTATCAGATATTGGTTGCCATAGATATGATTGTCATTTTTAGTCTTATATTTTGACATTTTTTTTGATATTTTTAGACACCTTTAGGGATGAAGCCTCACACTTCATCTTCTGCACAAGTGCTTGAATTTGACTGCTTGCTGAAAAGCTGATAGAAATGCTCTCACCATCAGTTTGCTTCTCATAATCATTCAAGTGAACTGATTGATGTAAACCAGGGGTTACGTCTGATTCTGTGAGTGTGAATTATGACATTTTGGCCTGAACTAATTGAGGCAATAAGTCTCTTCTACTCCTGTCTGAGAGACTGTAGTCCATGTTGCAGAGTGTATTTTGGAGTACTTTTAGGATTCTGAGCATGAGTATAAATGAAATGGTGTGTGTGTTTGTGTCTGCAGCGGTACATCTGGTGGAAAAAGAGCCTTGATGTTTGGACCAAGGACCACCCGTTCCCCATCGACATCGATTACATGATCAGCGACACCTTGGAGCTGCTCAGGCCCAAGATGAGGTTCAGCTGCTCCCTGGAGGAGGCCACCAAGCAGGTCGTCGACCTGGAGAGGGAGGTGCTCGTCAAACTAGGTAAAGGTCACACAGCGTGCACATATCTCAAGAGTCCACGGTGCTACAGGCTGTTGTCTGTGTCCAGCATGTACTGAGTGAAAGTGTGTGAAGGATGATTGCATGGCAGCCAGTCTCGCCGGTTGAGCTGCTCTCCGTCGTCCCAGATGAGCAGCATTCCTCCGTGTGGAGGAGGACAATAGCGCTGCATCACTCATCACTCTGCTTTATCTGTCAGACAGGTTTTAAACACACACATACCTCATACATACAGTCACTGGAAGGTTCCAGTGCACACAAGAGCCTTTAGGAATGGTAATCACAAATTAAAATGAATGTCATCCATCAGTTTCTTTTAGGAGGCTCGGCCACGCAGATTTGTTCCCACCAAAAATGTTATCTGTTTTCATGTTGTTCTTTTCAAAAGTCGAAGTGACATGCATGTGAATTAGCAGTTAATAACATGATTGCATGATGCCAAACATTCCTCTGACCCCAGCTTGTGAGGATATGCGGATTTTGTATTTTTGGGCTTTTTAAGTTTCCAAATGAGCATTTGAGGCTTTTCAGATAGACTTGACAGCCGTGGTGTCCTACTGCTTTGGTGTGTGATAACTCAAGAGCAACAAAAGAGGCAGAGAGCAGGAAGAAGGAAACGTAGCAGGTGTATTTCGTATTTCTCTGCAGATGACAAAACAGCAACACTGTCTTTGTTCAACAGTTTCAAGGTGTTAACTTGGAATGTGCAGAGGAACGTTTAAACAGCAGCTCCACCCTCTGAGAGTGTGACACTGACAGGCTGGTTTGTCAGTGGTGGAGGAAGTACTCAGACCGTTAACAAAGTAAATGCTACCAGTAGTACTGAGATGAGATGATCATACACATGCGAATGTATTTTTGCATCAGTGTGGGGCAAATAAAGTAATTGAATTGATTTAGCTTCATTTAGTTAGTTCAAGTCGTTTTCTCACTCATACGGCTTTGTTGAAATAAATAGAAAATATAAATTGGCTGAATAACAATGTTAGATAACATATGTTGCAACTGTGGCTTTGGAGAAAGTGATGCTTAAGCTTAAATTGATTCTTAGTTTGTTGAAATGTGTTCTGTTTCTCAGCAGTACATTAAGTGCTTCGCTTCCTACGCTCGTACTTGTGCCACTTCTGCAAAGTGAACTGGAAGCGTTACTGTAAGCTTTGTTTGCGTTGTGTACTTTTTTAAGGGCACAACTTGTGAAATGATTTTTCTCTCTGAATGTTTGTCTCTCGTCTTGTCTCTCTGTTTATATCTCATTCACTGAGTCGAGCCCTGAGGCTCCGCCCCCACTGCTGTACCGAGCGCCGTTCACCTGTTTATTCAGAGTGTATTCATGTTGAACGTGTCGCTTGTCCAGATTGTTCCATCTCCGTCTCCAGCACTGCATGTGTACATGTCCCCAGCACTACACCCACTGAGTTTGATGTGGAACAGATGAACAAGCGGGCGTTGTTCGCTTGTTTCTTAAATAATCCATTACAAGAGTAAAAGACCTGCATTCAGAAGTTTTATTAGCAAAATGTACTAGCAAAGCAAAACAAGGCTCTGTGACTGATAAACTGTTACATGTGTGCTGGACCACTGTGTGCCTCAAACGGTTATTTAAATGAAGCTTTCTAAGAAGATGGGAGAAATGTCTCTTTGGTGGAAATCTGAAACGTGACAAGGAACTGAGGAGAAAAAGCGATTGATGAGGTTGATGGGGGCCCCTTTAGCTGAACAGCGGCGCCATTGTTTTACCTTTCATTCTTGAACCAGGATCAGGCATTCCTCATCCTCGAGTCACACAAAACCTGATCTTCAGCTCTCAGCCTCCCGTCTGACTGACTTCATTTTTGTGCTGTCACCACAATTGCATAATTAGGCTCATTAGCTGGTTGTACATATCATGCAGGTCAGCAACAGAGGAGCACATGAATGAAACAGTAATTCCATCCTGAACATTTGCTCTATTTTTAACTGAAGCTTTTGTTTGAAGAAAGCTGCTGGGTGGGGCTTGGTTTGGAGGTATTTATGATGTAATTATAACCCCTCAGCAGAATTTATCATGTTTTTAAAGATGATGTTTTTACCAGTTTCTTCAGAAGAGTTTGACCTTCTTCACATGTGTTTTAATAAAGGTCTGGCCATGGAGAAGGACGGTCGCTCCAGTGCCATGAGTGAAGGGGAGGGTATGGACGAGGAAGACGACGACGACGATGAGGAGGGAGGCGCTGAGACTGAGGAACAGTCGGGCAACGAGAGTGAAATGAATGAACAGGAAGAGGATGTGAGTCAGTTTGTTAATAATATTCAAAACTTCATTTACCGTGAAGAAACCTTATTTTGTGCATCATGAGAACACACATTTGGAGTGAAAATGATCACCCAAACTTGTTGGGTTTTTACCCTCGAAGTTTGAATGAAGGGAAAGAGTTCAATTCAATCGCTAACCCAACATATTGATTTTATGTCTTGTAGCTGTTCTGGAAAATCAGAACCCAGAATCATATGACATTATGGCTGAATTCTGTGTCTTGTTTTCCACAGGAAGGATCTGAGAACGAAGAAGAGGAGAGGGAGGAAGAGGAAGAAGAGAACACCGACTATCTGACTGACTCCAATAAAGAAAATGAGACAGACGAAGAGAACAATGTGAGATCATGCGCAGCCTAATCACTGTTACAAATAGAGGATGAGTGATGGTGAATGTCAACACATTTAGAGGACTGAGGTGTTAATTTAAAGATTTGTAAATGCTTTCGTGTCTGTTGCTGCCTGTGTGCAGGAGGTTACCATCCGTGGTGGTGGACTGAAGCACGTGGCCTGCGCTGAAGATGAGGACTTCATTCAGGCTCTGGACAAGATGATGCTGGAGAACCTGCAGCAGCGTAGCGGCGAGACGGTGAAAGTGCACCAGCTGGACGTGGCCATCCCTCTGCAGCTGAAGAGCCAGCTGAAGAAGGGAAGCTCCGGGCAGCCGTGCCTCGGGGAGGGAGACTCGGACATCTCCGACACCATGCAGTTCGTCATGCTAACACGCAAGGGCAACAAGCAACAGGTAAACCGCGAGGTGGCCAAAAAGCACACTTACACACATACACAGGCCCACTATCACAATCTCTGTAGAAATAAAAATGTGTATGACCTCCTGCAAATCTATGCATCCACTGCTGTTATCTGTTAAACAGTCAAATCGATTCACACTGTAAACTCTCCTTCATCAAAGTGCACCGTGCGTCTGGTTGCATATCAAACACGCTCTTCAGACATGGAGTACAGAAGATTACAGCTTCATCCAGCTGTCAAAGTCATTTGGACTGAGGTGACTTTTATGTAAATGTTCCTTAAGCTTTCATTCAGAAGTGACAGAGCAGAGGAACTCTCTACCTGCTGTCCAGAGCAGCAGCCGTCATCTTCTCCTTAGGACTGTGACTGAGTAAATCAAAGATCAGGCAACAAAACAAACACAGCAAAACAAATGTAGGCACTTATAGTAGTTAAGCTAATTAAAATAAGCCACACCAGGAAAAAAAGGGGGAAGGGTGACAAAAAACGAGGCACAACATAAAAATTACAAACTGAAAGATAGTAATATTTTTATTTTGTTGTTTCCTTCTATAAAAATGTGAACAGACGTCATTAAACGTCCCTTAGTAATTATTAGTCCTTGTGATTAAAGTTTCAAAAGTGACGACGTTGATCTTTCAGCAGAAACAACCTTTTGTTTCCAGTGACGGAGAACAACCCTCGAGCTGCTGAAGGTTTCATTGCCTTTTAGTTTTATCGTCTACAGACTCACAGGTGTTGGTTAGCTGACAAAAGTCCAGAAATAACCACAGGAACAGGAGTGCTCTTCAGTTTAATAAACAGCGAGTAGACGAGCGAAGATCAGCGTGAGGCGCTTTGAATGTCTCATACAGAAGCTTCGCACCGAATGAAATCCCCTCACACACTCGGCTCAGTCTGACTGAGCCCAGAAATAATATTGACTCTCTGGGCCTGTGTGTGTGTGTGTGTGTGTGTGTGTGTGTGTGTGTGTGTGTGGAGCTGCAGTAGTGGAATGTGTGGTTTGAGGGCAGAGACTTGCTCTTGTACTGTAGGGTGTGTCTGGTTTCTCTGCCAGTTGCTCGGAGGTTTAATGGAGCGTTGAGTCCACACGGCTTCTCTGTGTTTGAGAGGACGTCCGCAAGATGAACGCAAGCAAAAAATAAAAAAAATAAAAATATGGAAGTTCGAACGAACACAGAATATCTTTGTAGGTGTGTAAGTGAGGTGTGTGGATGGGAAATGACATTTCTCTCTTTGCACACACACACACACACACACACACACACAGCCTCACCAGGTTACTGCAGCAGTCCAACCAAAATCAGTCCAACCTTTAACCCGTTTTTGGTTACTGATCTTATGTGCGTCACGCCAATGTGTGTGTGTGTGTGTGTGTGTGTGTGTGTGGTCAACAGTACAAGATCCTGAACGTGCCGCTGTCGTCCCACCTGGCGGCGAACCACTTCAACCAGCAGCAGGCCGAACAGGAGGAGCGCATGAGGATGAAGAAGCTGACGCTGGACATCAACGAGAGGCAGGAGCAGGAGGACTACCAGGGTACGTCTCTGAGAAAGACTTGAACTCTGACTCTGTCCACCGAACAGGAAGCTTGAGCATCAACATTTTACAGCAAGTTTTTATCTTCTCCCTTACGAAAATGAGAATTTGGCAAACGTCCATGTTTGCCAGATCAAATCAGACACCACCCCACCCACTGCAGATTAAATCATTTTATTAAAGAGACAATGTTGAGATAAAGTTACCTATAGGATTAAATGTCTTACAACTGCATCTTTTTACATAACACTGTCACTGAGGATGGCTTTAGTGCACGTGACAGAGGCAGCAATTAACAGGGAAGTCAGTTCCTAAAAAGCAATAAGCTGTGACCTTTATCACAACATCAGGGTGTGCTGTTCCTCGCTGTTTCACTTCCATTAAGACCCCTTTGAAGTTCTGCCTCCCCAAGAAACAGCAGGTTCATTTCCTTGTTTTAGCCGTCGCTGCGCAGCCAATCACAGGGCTTTTCTCCGGTTTTGTTTACATCTGTGATTCAGTGTTGATTTTGGCGAACGTTTAGTCAAGTCATTTTAGTGCCAACAGAAAACATTTCGGCCTTTAAGTTTTCTCCTGCATTTTGAATGTTTATGTCTTCTAAGCATTTTGAAGCCACAGCTGTCGCCGTCTTTGTTGCGTTCATGTTACCATGGTTACAGTGGTTGTTACCCGTGTACTCATCCGGCATCAGCATCTCCACATCTTCCTGTTGTCTCCGCTGTTCATTCAGAAGCCGATTCGCTCACCAGCTCACTAAAATTCCTGTTTGTTCTCTGTGTTGGTTCAGAGAGGAGAAGCTAAAACGCTGGATAACATTAAGCAAACATCCAAACTTAAGTTAGCTTAGCTTTTTATAAATACTGAGACCCGCTTGTTTAGGCAGTTTGTTCCAGCTGTTTTGTTGTCGCTTCTTCTGTCATTGTGGTGAATTTAGTCCATAAATCTCCTCGTTTCCTTCCAAGATCAGTCGTTATTAGCTAACAGAATAAGAGATTTGAAACTTTTATTTATTAGGTTGACTCTGACTGTGACTCTGAAGACGTCTGCATGTCGTTCAGTCAGACTTTAAATTAAAAAGTTTATCATCTCGTTTGCCTTTTTTGTTTTTTTGATGAGACGGATTTATCATTGTTCAAGTTTTCAAAGTCAGCTTTGTCTTTCCCTCTTTTTTGATTAGTTACAGCTGCTTTGTTGTTGTTGCTAAAATTAACACAGTTGTGCATAAACCACATGTTTTTCCTGTGTGTGTGCGTGTTACAGAGATGATGCAGTCCCTCGCCCAGCGTCCGGCTCCGGCCAACACCAACCGGGAGCGTCGGCCTCGCTACCAGCACCCGAAAGGAGCTCCAAACGCCGACCTCATCTTCAAGACCGGAGGAAGGTGAGCCGTGATCCCCGACGCGAGCTGCAGAATGTGGTGGATAAGTGCTCATCATGTAATTACACGCTGACTCACTGGTGTCTCTTTAAACAGCGTGAAAGGGGCAAGAAATGAAAGACATGAGAAGCGAGACAGACAAGAGAGACGAGACAGGAAAGACAAGCAGGAGAGAAGCCAAAGACATATCACTGAGTAGGTTAGAGTGGCTGAGTGTCCTCGAGTCGCCGAGGACTAAAATCGAACATCGCAGAGATGAAGCTAGTTCAAAAAAACAGAGAGAAGGTTTCAGTGAGGACTTCCTGCTTGTGTTGGCACTTTAAACTGAATCAGATTTTCAGGTGCTAAGAGTTCACTTCGGTTTATTTTTCTGTAAAAAACACTGGGAATATTTGAAAATAAAGATTATTTGAAGCTTATACTTTAATAACAAAAGCATCTTCTGTGTCGTTGTTGATTCTGTAACGTGGAATGACAGCACAACATAAACATGTCAGAGGATGTGATTCATACAGGGCATTTAAGCTTGTGCACGTGCATTAATTAGGCAGCACGAGATAAAATGCCTCCTTAATAAAGGCAACGAAGAAATCCTCTCGGATAATAAGAAAACTGATTTCATTTCCCCAGCTGAAACAGGCAAAGGACATGTGTAGCAAGGGACATGAGACAAGAGAGCCAAACAAGGCCTGCAGGTGACAGGCTGCCATTAAAATATCAAGAGGTTCAGTCAAACAAGGCTGCACAATGTTCAAAACCACCCTCAGAAAGGCTAAAGTCAGCACAGAGGTCTCAGAGTAACCTCAACAGGCCTCTGCAGTAAGCTGATGTGGATCAGGATGACTCGGGTGTGGAGGTCTCTCAGCGAGGGCGTCGTCACACACTCTGATTGGCCGAGAGGGAAGTGCTCCAAGCTGCTTTCAGTCATCATTTAGGAGTCAGTCTCCACACCAGGTGATCTGAATAAAACTTCAGACGACTCAGAGGGATTCTGACGCTGAGCTCAAGTGAGTTGGAGAAACTGAAGGAAGTTTAAATTGAGATAAAGTGGAAAAAGTGTCTGAATAAAACAGGTACAAAGAGAAGCAGATTTCTTACTTTTGATCATGGATTGAAAGTTCTATTAGAGTATACATTTTTTAAGGTGCTTTGTAAAGTTTGAAGTTATGTTTCCCTCAGAGAGAGAGCATTGGACTTAAATTTATCACAAACATGACTCCAATTGAATGATCGTGTTGCTTTGTAAAAGCTCAAGTTCAACTTAAATCTCCTTTTTTCATCACTCACTGCAATATTTAAATTGAGCCACAAACAACATGTCCACGTCCTGTTTTGTAGCTGCTTTATTTAAGAGTAGTCGTGGCCGCTGCTGACCCACGTGTACGCTGTTTCCTGTCACTGCTTCACAATAAGAGCTGCCTTGTGTTTCACCAGCTCTGTGCTTTGACTGTGAAGCAGCAGCTGTCATAAATGTTTAGCATTAGTAGGAAGTTGAGCGTGAGCGGTAAGCAGAGATCTCAGCGAGGTGGAGTTAAATGCGCCGAATGGCTGCTGCTGAACTCCATGACTCAGGCTGCAGTCAGGGCTGCACGGCGCTCATGTCGCTCAGCAGCTCTACAGTAAACGTCTGCTCTCTCCTCCAGGAGACGCTGATCGGAGTCTGGGCCCAGGCTGAACGAGCGAGCGTGCAAGCAAGAGAGCAAACGAATGAGTGAGGAGCGAGAAAGAGAAGATCGGAGGGGAAAACCCGTCTAAACAGGGAACGAGTCCTCCAGACGCCGGGACAGACCAAACCCCTGACCTGAACACACACACACACTCTTACCCTACTGAAGGCGCCCGAAGCCTGAGGAGGAGAGGCAAAGCCGGGAGCTGGGGTCAGAGGTCAGGGGTCAGAGAGATGGCTCTCTTTCTTTTTTGTGTCTGTTGCCTGAGATGACGAATAAAAAAAAAACCCAACACTTGTCTGGACCAGAGAAAGAACTGCAAAGACGACTGAACAGCCGACCGTCCGACTGATGGCGAGACCGTCAGGAAGGCGTGATGAGCGCATCACCTGCCACTGAGGAAAAAAAGAGACTGAAAAACCTGCAAGTGGACAACATTTACAAGCGACTAGCGAGGGACATGGATGCTTTCATTACTGGACTCACGTGTTTGTTCTGACTTCCTCCAGAACCACGCACTGTCGTCAGGGCGGTGCTGAGGTGGAGTCGAAGGACGGGGCGGCAGGAGCTTTTAACACTTGTCCATAATCTGCTGGCACAGTGATGCAGAAGAAGACGTGATGATTGATGAGGTTGTTGAGAAGATGGAAGGGTGGCTGATGATGTGTTGCTGCTGTTCTGGAGGCTTGTGTCGCTCCACTGGTTTACTGCACTCATAAACATCACGTCTCCACAGTTTTTACCAAATTTAACCCACATAACACTTTGGCAACACTTAATTTTACGTGTTTGAAATTCATAAGAATTTTCCAAGCAAATTATGTAATTTTGCCCTCATTATCAAGACAGTCGATGATGTTGTGAGACAATTATTAGAGTTTAGATGTTAATTAAAGCTAAAAAGATAAATCGATAATCACAGGGTAGCCCAAGTTTAAATTTAGTGATCAATATGTATGTGTATGGGCAAGCAGTATCAATATCAGTACTGATAAAAATCCTGGCCGAGTTAGATGACAGGGTTGATACCATTTTTGTGTCAGTACGGTGACTATAAAGCCACAAGCCGGTTAGCTTAGCCTAGCATAAAGACTGTAAACAGAGGGAAAGTTCTAGCTTTGCTTTGTCCAGAGATTACAAAATAATTTTTACACAGTTTCAATATTAAAAAACAGCAGATCAGATACCAGGCATTGTCAACTACAGGAAGTTACTGCTCTCAGCCAATAAATAGTCTGGCCCATAACTCTCCTGGAAAGCCACAACTTCTCATTTAAAAGAACCAGATATGATAATTAATGTTGTTGTGTTAATTAGTGAACTTTAGAGATACTGGCAGGTGGATCTTATTAACCTGCGGCCAGAGCCAGACTAGCTCTTTCCTCCTGTTTCTAGCCCTTATGCTAAGCTAAGCTAACCACTTCCTGGCAGCAGCTTCATATAGATTTACTCTACACGCATTAGATTGGCCTCATGCAAGCAGTGGACGACGAGTGACATCCTGCTAATAAGAACGGCGGCTGCATTCCCAAACCCAGCAGTGACGTCCCACTCCCAATGAACACACACCACCGGAACAAGAGTTTCACACCATCAGACACTTTTCAGTCAGACTCCTGGTGACGTGACGGCATCAAGTGACCCGATCGCTGATGGACACCTGAGTGTACATAGTCTTCATTTTCTCCGACTTCTGTCCTGCTAAATGTTTTGTTTTTCAGAATCTAGAGCACCTAAGTGATAGTTTGGACAGGATTTGAGTTTGCTTTGAGTTGAATTTGTGAAGTGTAACTGATTTTTTTTTTCTTTGGACAAGTGATAACTGAGAGTCTTTAGCGATGACAGTGACAATATTATTTCAGATTAGTTTTATCTGTCGAGCCTGTAGATGGATAAATATTCTCCGTATTCTGCTGCATGCACCAGCTCTTTGTCATTCTCTGTTGTAGTAAAGTGTCCAGCGGTTTGTCTTTGTCTAGATTCAAAACTGCAAAAGAGAAAAAACAAACAAGCAGAAGAGAAAACAGCTCACGGCTTCATGTTGCGGCTCATGACGGACAAAAATGATCACAATAAACTTATGAAGATTATTGTTGTTTTCTTTAGATGAGCTTGTCGTGCGTTTGTGGCATTTGAGAGGGTGCGTCTGTTTTGTCGAGCTCTAATTACAAGGCAGCAAACTTAAGTATTTCCTCATTTCCTGGCAGGTCGTGTCTGAGCGCTGCATGTGTACCACATTGCTAAGCAAATGAACCTGTTAGGGGGCCCGTGTGCCACCTAACATCCTCTGTACAACATGTCGATAACCTGTTGTCTTCAAGGTCCCACGACAGAGTAAGTCTGGAGGTTCTCATGTACACTCTGAAGGTTTTGCTTGCTGTGGCCTTTCCTGTTAGGACAGCGTTTTCTGTCCACAGTCTGTGCAAAAGTGTATTTTGAAGTTTCAGCAGCTCCAGTGTGCTGCTCCTCTTCTTCCTCTGAAGAACAGTGAAAACTACTGCACTAAGCCAACCTGGTTTCGCAGTCCCTGCAGGTACATGTACTAGTGTTATTATTTTTTTTCGTCTTCTCTTATAAAAAGCTTTAATGAATCTTATCCATTTCTTCTCTTGACCTTTGAGGCTCTATTGACAAACCAGCCCTGCCTAACTCATTTGCCTGTTTGCCTGATCGCAGTGCGGGTGCAGTCGAGATAACGGGAGGTGTGACAGCAGAGACCTGCAGATCAGATGTCATTACTCAGACACCACAGGTTGATACCACGATGAGACCACAGCACAATGACGGCTAAAAGTCAGGTCCACGACACACGTGTGCTCACGAGGAGAAACTGATGGAGCTGAACGTCAGACGTCCTCAGGTGGGTCCGGCAGGCAGCCTCAGTCCAGCAGCTGTCCACAGGAAAAGAAAGCCTCTGTGTTGAGGTCTTATGTAACCGTCTGCAGTGTGGACAGTCTGCTTCTGTGTTGCTGCTGTTCCACACACAAGCAGTCCAATGTGAAACACGGGGAAGGTCAGAAAAACAACTTTTCTAAAACCTTGTTAGATGACGGCTGTCGTGTCACAGTAATGGGAGGTTACATGAACGCAGCATTAGACGCTCCCTGTCTGGTAAATACCCACACACACTCTGAACTCCACACCCCACTCTGTAACACAGGCTTAGGCCTCGAGTTAGATGAGAAGATTGATGCCACTCTAATGTGAAATGGGAAGCTATCGCCAATTAGCTCGGCTTAACATTAAGACTTGCAACGAGGACAAAACTAGCTTGTCTGATCTAGCGCCACCTCTAAAGCTCACTTAAGAGCACTCATATATGTCATGTTTGTTTAATCTGTACAAAAACTTTTCACAGTTTAACATTGCGTTTTATCCAGTGGTAAGTGGTAAGTATACTCTGCCATGTGTGGAAAAACCCCTGAAAGGTGCTGAGTGAGGCGCCCATGTGAACACACAAACAGTCCTCCTACTGTCAAATGTGTGTCTGAAAGCTAACCTGAAGCCACTCACATAAGAGCAGCAGCTCTGTACTGTAGCTTCCCAAAACCTTTTCCTTTAAAAATCTGAAGTCTCAAGCCAAATCGGACACAAGCGCACTGATCTCGGTGTGTAAAATCAGCGGAGTGTCCCTTTAAGCCACCCGATCGCCTTCAAAACGTCCAGTAAGTTTCCACTCAGGTTAAATATTGCACTTGGTGGCCAATCATTGAACAGCGTCTGTTCACTCTTTACATTCCAGAGTTAGTCAGAGAGGAGCAATTAGAAAGACATTATATTATTCTGTTTAATGATTGACAAAAAAAATCAACATTAGATGTATTTAGCAGTTAGAGTGTGTACAGTATACAACGTGGACATTTCAAAAGTTGAAGTATAACAGGCTGCTGTAACATAGCGGCAACTTTCACATGCCCACTAATATTCCCATTTACTGCATGTGTGCACATTGCTGAAACATTTCATGATAGAGTAAGCGGTTTTATACAAAGTGTAGTTACAAACTGCATGTATGCACCATCAGGTTACTTCAAAATGACTGTAGCTGAACTACAGAGAACCGGAGTCTGTAAACAAAATTCACAAAAATGTTCACACAGGACAAGTACTGTGGTACTTCTGTGTGAACCAAAATATACTTCAAAAGTTTCTGTAGGTGAACTACAGGGGCCGGAGTCTTGATAAAACAGTAGACACACACACACACACACACACACACACACATACACATACATGCTTATGCTGCTACAACAGTTAAATAACACACTTGAAATATCAGAAACAGTTAAGTTGGCGAGAACAGCTTGAAAGGAATAAAAACGCACAAGTATCCCGGGATGTATTTCTAGACTGTGGTTTTAGTGCTTGTGTTTTGTACAATGCCATATGCTCGCCCATCCCTAAAGAGCACTTTTAAAGTATTCCCTCTGCATAGCAAAAAAAAAGTAAAAGTCCTGCCCACAAAGCCATTCCACAGTTTGTGGTTTGGTGTGGGAGGTTTGTCCGTGGCATAAAAATATCCTCCAGCTTTAAGTCTTTCAACAAACCTCGGCCTCTTTTCACTTTGACTTGTGCGTCAGGTTTAAAGGAATCACAGAGGAGATTAGTTTCCAGAACAGTTGAAACAATTAAGTGTGACTTTGGATGTCTTGTTTCTTTGATCCTCTGTTGTTCGCTTTACATCCACTCGTTTCCAACCTTTTGCTCTTTGCTTTAGAATTTTGTTAAGTTCAGAAGTCAGAGAAAAGTACTTTCAACCAAAGTGCTGACAGAAAAAACATGCACACGCTCACCGCTGCCTAAAATGCCCAAAGTCGGTCAACAAACCAGTGACAGTAAGAAAGTTCCCATGTAACAGGGGTGATGAAGACTTCACAGCCTGAGTATAAACATCGATTTCACTTGAGGAAAGCAACATCATGAAACACATGTAACTTAAACTGGCTACATAAACAGGGTCGTCTTTAAGTATTCGAGGGCTTCTTGCTGTCATTGTTATTTTTTTAAGGATTTGGATTAAATTGCTGTGTAATTTCACCATTTATTGCTCTTTAAATACCCACGTTTCTCATGCATAACTAGCCGCTCATTTGCATTTTGCTTTATTTTTCTCCTTTTTATACCTGAAATCATTTTGTGAGCTGTTTGCTGTTTCCCTGGGACAAGCTAGTCCAACCTAATTTATACTATTTATAAAACAAAATCCCAGGAAAAATAAATTAACTTTCTTGGCATATTTCCAAATAGTTTTTTTTTTTAAAGCAAATATGATCGTAGTCCCATTATAGTTTAAGTTGACTCAATCCCACATACACTGTCCTGTTGTCAGAAACACCACATAGAATATGAAATATGTATTAAATATATATTCAATATGTATTAATAAACCCTAACAAATACACTAGTTCCTCCTCTTTGAGCAGTAGCTGATAAAAACTGCAGTGCCCAGCTGTGCCACAGTTTGGGAAGTCAGAAACTATTGAGAAACAGCGTAACACATGTTGGTTTGGGTCTTTTTGTAGGATTTGTTGACAATAATAAAAATACAGAATATGTCCAGCTTTTTAAATTTGCCTATTCACAATCAGCCTCATTTATGGCAAACAAAAGGTGGGACAGGAAACGAAGAATAAATTTCCAGAGTACATCAAGAGTCTTTCAGTAGCCCCAATTTCCTCAACGCGTCCCTGCGTGATTCGTCTGTCGCCCCTCGTCCAGAAAACTGGACGGTGATGCCTTGAGGTCGGAACATGGAGCCGGATCTTCGCCTGTGGTCAGGGGACAAGGCACGCTGCGCCACCTTCTGAGTAGTAATGCCGCCATGGTAGGAGTGCCGAGGTGGTCTTGGGGCCGGGGTCGGGGCTGGAGGTTTGAAACTCCTTGTTGTGCTGCGATTAAACACAGCTGAGGGGTTGATGGTTAGGCTCTTTCCTCCGTAACTGTTAAGCTCAGAGGGTGGTGGCTCTGATTTGCCGGACAGGGATTGACTTTTGTCGATGTGAGAGCTGAGGATGTCGGGAAGGTCGCTCCTGGCTGCAACAGCAGGTGTCATGACTTTGGATTTTCCTCCATAAGTGTTAAACTCACTGGGGTTAGCCAGTGCAGGTGGAAGGATTTTGGGTTCCAGGGTCGTTGGAGAGGTTGCAGGTTCACTCCTGGAGGAAACAGGCGGATGGACCACGATAGATTTCCCTCCATAGCTGTTAAATTCGAGTGAGGTGACCTCAGACGTTGGGGCAACAGGTACCTTGTGTTCCAAAGGAGGTGGACTGATGCTGCTCCGTGCAACTGCTGGAGGTGAGGGACTCGTTTGGGGCTTTATATCTTCATGGCTCCTGAGGGACGGCGTCTGCAGAATCTCTGATGTTTTGTCCACATTAATCTTGTCCTGATGTGGTGTTGGAACACTGGGTTCTTGCAGCTTGGGGTTGGTTTCAGTTGCTGGGGGAACACTTGCCTCCACACTTGCCTCCAGAGGTTTAGCATTTGTTTCCGCGCTTTTAGGAGGATCCAGAGAGATGTTGTTAGGGGTGACGAGGAGCGACATACCCCCAGACATGGCTCGATTCCTTGTCAAACCCAGTTTAGACAGGGCCTCCCTCCTGGATTTGTCTGGTGAGGGGTCCTTAAAGGAAATGCTGCGTCGGGCAACATTTCGAGCCTTCTGCTCCGCAGGCTGCAGAGGCTCTTCCTGTACCAGAGGGTGTGACTCTGTTAGATTTGCCAGCATTTGTGCTCGTCTCTCCTGGATGTTCACATTAGACAACGTGTTCTGGTGCTCCTTGTTGCCAAGGATCACATTGATGTTAGCAGGAAAGCGGGCAGGCTTAGCAGAGGTAGGAGGACCCTGTTTAACGGTACTGTAGCTCAGTGGCTTTTCAGACTCCAGACTTGAATTGCGGAGGAGCGAGGAGGACCCTAAGCTAGAGGTTCCACCTGCCTGGGTCTCGGCTATCTTCTGAGCAATCAGGACTGGGGTGGGGATGCAGCCTGGAGGGTGATAGGAGGAGTGGCTCTCTGTTGGCCCATAGCTGCCACTTGGTAGAGGAGGGTTGTAGTCTGAAGGCAAGCTGTCTGTGGGATCGTGCCTTGGCTTTATCTCGAAGTGGCTTTCAGGAGTTGGCACCATGCTCTGAAAGTCTGAGAAAAGCAAATTGCAGAGTGAAAATTTAGGAATGAGTGCACGCCTCAGTCCCCTCTGTATACAAGAACCAACTGTTGCACACTACCTGGGCTGGTGGGATTGAAGATCGGCTCTTTGGTCTGCATCAAATCTGGTTCTGGGCGGACCAGGTCTATAATATCCTGGTCTTTGGGACTCGGAGGTCTGGCCAGGAGGGAGGACACCATGACACTTGCTCTGGGACTCGAAGTCAGGGGTCCATCAATCTCTTCGGCAGAACTGCTGCTGCTGCGTATGGGATTCTCCTGCCTGGGCTTCTGGTCGTTCTCCTTCAGACTCTCTTCCAGTGAGTCGATGGTGTCCTCAAAGAACTGGAGGCACTCTTGCTCCTCTTGGCTCAGAAACTGCAGCACATCATCATCCTGTCAAGGCCAAGAGACAGTGGGATACATTTCATTGCTATTTTTTCTAGCATTAACGAGGGCTGTCCTGCATTTGTAGAGGTCATCTCAGACTGTTTCTATTTCCCCCCTCAAAAACTGTATGACCTTTAGACGGGATGTGTTAACATCCTGTCAGGCTTCCTGTTCTGACACAGCATGCATTTCTTTTTCTATAACAGTGATAGTAACCTCTCAGAAATAAATATTAGTATTTTTTTAGAAAACTGGTGGTGATGAGTGATGAGGCTGGTGATGCTTTTGACTGGAGCTGCCGGAGTGTAAACTTCCCAGACTCCATTAAAAAGTAGGGCAGAGCTGCTAACTTTAGCGATCTTTTACTTTCCTCTTCATCACTGAACTCCATGTTGCAAACTAGACTTTCTCATACAGTAGTCATGTGTACAGAGCGAACACAGGCCTGTTTGTTCTTGCATCCCAACCCTGCAAACGTCTTTCCCAGCCGATATAAGCGTCCCTCTCTTCTGTGCTCCACCTCCACAGCTACCTGTCCTGCTCCCCACAGAGCTGCCCCTGAAAAATGACACAATGGGCTATCCAATAACAGCACTCAGTGACTATTGATTTTGCTGCTCCACTTTGAGTTCTTTTTCAGTCCTGATAAACATCGAGTCCACTTACTTAAGCCAAACCACGTGGCTGTGGGGAATAGGTAATCCTCTGTGACAATGTGTAATGCCCCTTAAAATGTGCAGTGGTGGACTGAAGAAAGAAGCTACTTAAAAATTGGAGCCAAACACAAACTACATTATGTTTCCATGCTAAGCTAACCACATCTTGAGTCCAACTTCATATTTAAAGAAATAGTTTGACTAGTGGCTCAAGCCAGCAACTTCCTGTAGTTGTCTTTTTTTTCAGAGTAAACAAACGAGATATAATTTGTTAATTAGCGAGCTTTGGAGGTGTTGACAGGTCTTCTTATCCAGCTCTCACGAGAAAGCAAATAAAGAATTTCCTCTCAGAGATAAATAAAGGAACTCTGACTCTGAAATAAGAGTGGCTCCTTACAAAAATATTGAACTATTCCTCATAAGCAGACTGAACCAACTATTCTGGACTAGTTACATTAATTTACAATTTTAAGGCCAATGTAAAGTAACTTTTTCTTACAGTTATGTCACTTGACAATGAAGGGTTTTGATCACAGTCCGTGTTTCACCACAGTCACACAGCAGATCGAAGGAAGCTGCTTATTTGAGCCGTTTCAAGGTGATGACCTTCAGCTGGTGGTTCACATGGCAAATGTTGCTGACATCTGTGTTAGTGCCACAACAAGGTTACCGAGAGCCTCGTTTTGTTTTGCTTTGCACACACACGGACACACAAAGACACCTGCAGCAACACCCCAACTGAAACCAATCTGAGATAAACACTGATTCTGCTGGTTTCAGCTGCAGATGAATATTGTCTATTGTAGTGAAGCAGCTCAGGACCCAGAAAACTGCAGCTTAACCGGTTCGGCTTGTGTTGAGTGCTGATAATAAAAGTCATCCTCAAGGCATGCACAGGGATTAAGTTGTTAAGCAGGTGTTAATTTCTCTGTGACTGTGATGACTGGGTGCATTGTGTAAACACAGCACAGAGCTTCAGTCAGGGTGACGCGCAGTGTGAACAATCAGCTGTTCATCTGATACGCTCAGTGTGCTCACTGTGTGTACGAAGACAACAGAACAACACAACTCCATAGTGAGAAAAATGAAGTGTCCACTACACAGCACCGTCACAGGGCTGTCCAGTAAGGCCATTAAATCAGATTTATTTACTTACCTGTTCTCACTGTTGTTGGAATAGTTCGGCAATTTGCATATGTGCCAAGATGTATGCTAACTATGAAGTCATCAGCTGGTTAGCTTAACTTAGCATAAAGCCTGGAAACTGAGGGAAGCAGGTAGCCTGGCTCCGTAGCGGAGGATGTTCCTATGATGTTATGTAAAGCCCTTTGAGACAAACTGCTTGTAAAAATGTGCTATACAAATAAAGTTGTCTTGTCTTGTCTCTGTCCAAAGGAAACGTGTTATGTGCCAGAACTTTCTGAAGTTTCTACTGGTCGCCTGGCAACCTCACGGTGGACAACAACTTGGTACAACCCTGTTTATGCTAAGGTAAGCTAACAGACAGACACAAGAGTGGCATCATGTGATTTTCATCCAACTAAATCAAGAAAGCGCATTCAAAGATTTGGAATCTGGAGAGCATCTGATGAGTAACTAACAGCTGATATAATCCAAGTCCACCATGAAAAGAGTTGGAAAAACAAATCACCTGTTGTGCTGTTGTACTGATTGAACTGGTTGGGAAGACGTGTGCATCCTTATTAATTACCACACAGTCAAAATATCCTTCAGCTGCGTGCCCTCTCTCATCATACTGTGACAGAGCTCAGTAGTATGACATGCAAACTGATGTCAAAGTATGGAGGGTTTTTGAATACTCACGCCTGGCTTGGAGTTTCGGCCTGCGCCCCCGTTGACCCCGTAGTGGAGCTGAGGGTTGGCTTGCAGGCGGAGGTCCATGGTGCGAGGGTCAGAGGTCAGCTGGCATTTGGACTGGGGTTCCTGGGATGCACTAGGTTGAAACGAGGATCACATCTGGTGCCCTTAAGAATCATCTAATCTTCTTCTCGGTGAAAGCCTGGAGTCAAAGAAGAGAGACGAGGCGTCAAACAACACTTCAGCCGACATTTGACTGCCTCTGAAGAGATCTGCCGGGCTAATGTAGTGACACCTCAGGTCCCTCTTAGCGAGTAATCTCAGTAAGCTCAGCATCGGAGAGCACAGAGACACCTGAAGGACCAGTTGGCCCGGAAGCTGCAGAACAGGCTCCCGAAGCCGAAACCACCGCACCGCATTCCTGTCTGACACTGTTCTGATAAACGACTTCAGAGATGATGTGAGAACAGAAGCTTGTGGAAATGTAAGGCTCAGCCTGCTGCACCGAGAGCTTTGGGTTCACTGCTGTGATCATCTGCAGACACTACAGCTTGTTTTGACTCGGTGGGGTTTTAATCACTCAAAGTGTAGCATCTGCACATGGCTTTCAGACCAGGAATTAACCCAACGTGTTACTTTGACCCACTTCTGTCGGGTTCTTCGCTGAAACAAATATGTGGTGATTTTAAGCCAGTAGTGATAGCAACTTTGTGTTATGTAAAGTAAAGGTAGTTATTTGGAGAAGGATATTTCTGTCTCTCCTGCTGGATCCAAATATTGTGTTATTTTTCCCTTTTCTCTGGATTATTCCCCTAAACCGGTAAACTATTGTGTTTCTGACGCGTTTTCTGTCTTTTTCTTAATACTGGACTGACGCTCCTCCTCAGGTTGTCAGCAAAAGTTATAAGGTAAAAAAAAAAAAAAAATCTGACGTCATAGAAATATGATGATGTCTTAAAACTATCGAAACTGTTGTTTTAGAGGCTTGCAGACCGACAAATCTAGAAAGCAACTGAAAGGCATTAGAAATCGGACATGTTTTGATACTGTGTATTTACAGTGAATTTCAAAACATATGAAATAATAAACTGCAGTTGAGGATGCATCACGTATTTCTGCTTTTTATATTATTCCAAAGACATAAACGTAGCATAATTCTAATATTGATGCTAACATGTGGAACAGCGTTAGAAGAACAATACGGTGACTTTCCATGAGATCAAGTCGATTCAAGCCCTACAATCCGCTTTACATCCCCAAGTGTTTCTGCTCAGGACTTACCCAGAAAAGTCCACAGATCGGTCATCCTAAAACGAGCAGCAAGCCAGTGGTTTCTTGTTTCTGAGAAGCAGCATACACATTTCTCTCTTGCTTTGCTGTGGCTGATTTATTCTTAAAAAGTCCACTGGCGTCGCGCTCCTCCGTGCGCGTAATGACAACACGACGGCACGTTACGCACCAGTTAAAGCCACGAGGAAACTCCACCCACGGCCTTCAGGAGGGTGTGTGTGCGTGTGTGTGTGTGTCGTCATCCAGGTGTGTGAACTAGTGCTGCGAGGTGACCATGGTGACACAGAGGAAAGTTATCTCAGTCACACACACCTCAGAGTTTCACCAGGCTGGATTCATGAACAGTGGGATTTTCAAACTTTGATCAGAGTTGTCATGGAAAAAAGTAATTAACCATTTCATTCATTAATAGGTAATTGTATGATAAAATAAAGACAAATTCATAAACTGGATTAAAAATATAGATTTTAATTTGGCATTTAAAAGACCGATTTTCATTCCATTTCTAGCTGCTTTTCCTTTTCCTGTTAGCAGTTTGCACAGTCAGTTAGCCTCACCATTTAGACTCACTGTGACACTGTGGGCTTATTGATTAATGAGCACTTTATTACTATTTCTGTCATACTTGTGGTTCCCCATATATAAACTGAACCATCAAAACGCCAAAGGCTTTCAGTTAACACAAATTGCTCAGTTATTGCTTATGTTGTAGGATATTTTAATTAAACTGTGCTGTCTCACACCACATTTTAAAACATCAATTCACAATATCATCTTTATCTTTCTTGGAAGCTCAAAGGTGTTTGCAAAACTGGAGCTTTCAGGTCAAGTCTTCACTTACCTTAAAAAATGGACAAAAATAATGAGATGGTGTATGATGTTAAAGCTGTGCTGTAATGTAGAAGCTGTTAGAGATTACAAATGCTAACATTTCAATTACTATTTATTATTTGACTCTATTAGCTTCTACCTTCCACAACATAAAGGTGGCTGAGTTAAAGAACAAAAATGCCTCCACGCTGATAATTTGTTTGATTTTTGCGCCCCCTGTTGGTTGTAACTGGTAGCTCATTGCTTCATGCTGTGTGCAGGCTGCGGTGAATAACGTGGATTCAGGATGTGTGAAGGGATCTTCAGAAAAGGTATCAAACTGAGACAGAAATTTCATTGTTGATCTTGGTGAAAGCAGAAAGACCGTAATCCCACGCTCCATTTAGTAGAGCCTTCACGTGTATCACGTGATCTTCCTCAGCAATTGTCGTGGGTTTGTAGCAGCGGGTGAGAAATACTTGATTAAATTTGTGTCCAAAGACTACATTTAGTATGATAAGGAAAAATGCCACAACGTTTGTTCTGACTGGCGTCAGTCTTGAAATTTGCACATGTCTTTATAAATCATTTTCTTATATTTCCCAGTGTTCCCTAAACGCACCTCCTGTCAGTTGGAGTAACCTGCTCCGGTCTGCGTCAACAGCGCTTCAGTGTGTCCGTTTGTTTGTTTGACGGGTTGGTTCAGCACGTTACCGGGAGGAAGACCGACTGGCCCCGGCGGCTGTCCACACAGAGGTCCGGTAAGTGCACACTTAACGTGTTATTACCGTTACCGTTGTTATCATTATTAGTAGCTAAGTTGGGTGAACTTGTTCAGCCCGCTGGCTAGCGTAGCAACGAGCAAATGCACCAGTACCTTCATGTGCCCATTATCGGACAATGAACCGTCTGTCGCACTCTTTCTCCCATTCCTCGCAACAAACGACCCCAAACTCTGACTGTTAGTGTCTAAGCACACTTATTTAAGTAAGATTTATTAGCGTTGCTTTCCATTATAACCAGTCATGTAAGTGAAATCAGGTAGCCGTGGCTGGGCTTCGTACGGTGGCCGATAATGGAAGCAGGGTTTCCCCCGTTAATCCTTCAGCACGCGAATAACGGAGGATACGTAAACATTCTGACAGAGAGCCGCCGAAGCATTGGTTTTTATAAGTGTTTATATCAACGCATCAGTTGATTTATTTCTCTCTTTCTAACACAGATGTCACGACTGAACGGAATGCTATGATCACGTCTCTGAAAGAGCCTGATGCTGCTTAACGTTAGCTAATGTAAGGCAGTTGTCTCGGTAACGTTAGCTCGGTACAGCAACGAAGCCTAAACTGCCACACGGCGAAGACGCCGGTTTCATGCATCTTTCATGCGTGCAGTGTCAAATAACAGCCGTTAGCTTTTTAACGTCAGCCTCTCCTCCCCTGTTGTGCAGTTGTTGGCATGTTAGCCCGCTTGCTAACATTCACACACAAGCTAGCGGCGGCTAAGCCCGTGCTAGCTGTCAGCGCGCCCCCGAACAGGTGCACTCCCGATTAAAAGCCGCAGCCTGTCCGTAGTGTTTGAGTCTTACGAAGACACTAATTACCCTCGAGGTTTGCCTTCAGCCTGTTCAGCATTCAGTTAGCATCGTAACGAGCTTCACCAGGCT
This sequence comes from Scatophagus argus, assembly GCF_020382885.2. NCBI lineage: Eukaryota > Metazoa > Chordata > Actinopteri > Scatophagidae > Scatophagus > Scatophagus argus. Next base: position 1,626,536 of record NC_058514.1, on the reverse strand, counting down.
GCACGTCCAGCTAGCGTTTTAGCCGGACGTCATGTGAACGAACAGAGAGGCTGTTGTCAGTGTAAACTGAGTTAACGTTAGGATTTGTTGCAAACGCTGCAGTTCCTGTGCAAAGCTCAGAGTCAGGTTTCACCAAACTAAACATCCAGGCTCTTTAATACCCTCTCAGGTCGGGCTGGGCTGACCGAGACGTTGAAAACATGGCCAGCATGTGAACCCAGATCGTTTCGGTCAGTGTGCGAGCACATTAAAAACATCAGTCCGATGCTGTGCGTGAGACTGCAGCTCTCACGTGTAAACCAAACTTAACTGAAGTCATCCAGCTTTTGATTAAAACTCATTCCAAATAAATTGCACAGTGGAGATTTCCATTTTCATGGAAGCAAATTGCTATCTTCATTATTGATTAATACACTTTCTAGCCTACAAAAATGTCAAAAAACAATTGACAAATTCTTCAGAGCCCAAGTTTCTTCCAAATCTAAAATATATTAAATTTAGTATCATACAGCACAGAGAAATGACAGCAAATCCTTACATTTGATCATCGTTAAAGGATAAGAAATCCAAGAAAAATCGCTATCCAGTGCTGAGAGGTGCAGTTTGGTGGAGGTCACACATATGAAATAATAGATAATAATGCACCAGTCCAGGGTGAACCCCGCCTCTCGCCCGTAGTCAGCTGGGACAGGCTCCAGCTCCCCCGCGACCCTGACGGATAAGCGGTATAGAAAATGGATGGATGGATGGATAATAATGCTAAACATTAGTTCAGATGGGGAATGACATGCAGCTAAGTTTTCAGCTGGAGTTGAACCTCGGAGGTCTGACCCCTCAGGGAGCCGATCGGCTTTAATCATTTATAACTAAAAGTCTTGAGTCAGGACGTCTGTAATGCACAGTGAGCGAGCAGTAAATGTTGGTCAGGTGGATGGATGCCAGGACCATCACAGGGGGAAGCTGCTCGCATCAGGAAAGTGGAAACAGCTGATCAACATGTGATGTAGCTGTTAGTGATGGTATTATTAATTAGTATTATTATTTCTTTACTGTCTCCTGCTGGCTCGTCAGCTCAGCTCTTTGGTCAAGTCGTTGTCTTGGATCAGGGAACCGGATGAGCCTTTACCAGGTGCCAGGAGTAACTAGATCCAAACCCAACGTGTCACGTTACCACGGGCTCTCCAGGACTGGTCACCATGGAGACGGGGTGTGGGTGTGGGGGGGGGCAGTGGTTGTTTTGGGGTGGGTGGGGTTTCACTGGGGTTTGACTGGCAGGTGGGACGCTGTCAACCTGTCTTCAGGTGTGGTACGTCCTGGGCTTTTAGTTAATTTGAGATTTTCATTGACCCCTGATTAATTTTTGATACTGACTGAAACATGTCCGTTCCCTCCTGCCATAAGATGTCAAATTCCTTTATCCAGATAGTTTCTCAGAATTTTTCCAGTTTCATAATAATCCCTCAGCCACAGACTCAGAAAATCTCTCAGACATCTGACTGTCTTTGAACGCACCAGCAGTCTCCGCTGTCACCTGCATTCCCACAACAACAATAAAACCAAAACAATGACAGAACTGATAGTTAATTATGGTGATTAATCGTCTCACACAAGCATCAAGTGTGAGGATTGTTTTCATGGAAACCGATGTGCTATTGACTCCTGATTGAGGAGGGACAAAATCTCTAATCGCCTTTTATTGATTGAAAGTTTTAAGTATTTATTAACAGAAGAAGGTGATGATAGGAGGAAGGAGCGACACTGCATGAAACACGCAGACCTTGTTCTCCAGCTAGACTTAAATAAACTCGGCGTGTGACGTAAGTTTTTCTGAGTCACACCATCTTTATTTGTCTTCAAGTCGCTGAAGTCTGCTTGTGTGTATATATGCTCAGTGGGAAACACACCCACTTAACACACGAGGCCGAGCAGGTGGGACCGGTGTGCTGTTAAAACACCCTGCTGAGGCAGGCAAAACAAAAGGTAGGTTAACAACCGCATGATTATTGCAGCTGATTATTTCCAGAAGGCGATGATGACAGTTTCTGGAATGAAAACAGACCCAGTGCTTTGTTGTCTGTCTCGATCGGGACAAGAGGAGCTGACAGTCGCTCCCGTCCTGGCCTTCCTGTTTCTGCCTGCTTCCTGGAGCTTCAGCCAGAAAGAGAGTCCAGAGTCCAGTCTGTTCGGAGTCCGGTCTGCCTCCCAGTAATAACAGTTTAGGGTTTTATAAACCTGCTGGGAGGGTGGGACTCGATTATGGAGGCTTTGTAAGATTTAGAGCAGATATTAGCTGCACATTTTCCCTCATCACAGATACGTTTGTATCAGCCTGTATTTTACTGGAAAAGTGGCTGATAGGATTATTTGATTACCAAAAAACCTCCGGGCTCGTAGAAACTAACTAAAGACGTGTCTGTCTCGCTCTTGTAGGTTTAGGACGGTTTTTACCTGTCGCTCTGTTTGCTGAGTCACTCGCTCACCTGTAGACCGACCTGCTTTTCACAGACTCCTTCGATCCTACCAGCTTCTCCATCCACTGCTGCACTATGGTACAGTGAACACACACACACACCTTCACAGTTTGAACAACTTTGGTCTTAAAGATTGTAAATCCACCCGCGTAGCTTTCACTGAAAAGTTCTGTGAATGACGACTCATCTTTTCATTTTAAAAAGAACACACTGCATTAAAACCATCTGGATGCACAGAAATGAATGGATTGTAAAAATGAAAGAATTACTCAGTATCACTTGTGTGATATTTACGAGGTGCACGTGAATGCACCGTGAAGTCCTTGCCACAGGCGGACAGACAGAAGCAGTGTGTCTGCATGTCACCAAAACACAGCAGAGACTCTTGGCGTCTGTGTTTTTTATCACATGATTATTTTGGTACAAACATTTACTGACCAAACAGGAAATTTACCCACATGTGGCGCTCGGCGGGTGTTTAGTTTGGACCTCGACTGAGAAATTAAAACGATGAAAGAACTTTGCAGCTGTGATGGCTTTAACTCGATTAATACTGTGGCACCTTGGGGTCAGTGAGTGTCAAAACCTGAACAGTTAGTCAGGTGTTAAATTGAACGACCACACTGCAGCATCACTGACAGCGGTGTGTGTGTGTGTGTGTGTGTGTGTGTGTGTGTGTGTATGCATGTGCGTGCGCGCCCTGTCTGCAGAGTGTATGATGTCAGAGAGAAGCTGCTATGGCCTGCAGCAGCGGTCAGAGCAATGCTGAAACTCTGGAGGGGTTCCACGAGGTGAACCTGGCCTCACCCACCACACCTGACCTTCAGGTAGGTCGAACGCCAACCTGTGACCTCATCACCTCGCCAGCGAGTTAGAAAACACAATCCACACTCTTGACGAGCTCCCAGTGAAGGAAAAACATTTCGGTCATCAGAAATGAACTGCTTCTCTTCTCCTCGGCTAACAGTCCTGCACTTTGCTGAGACTAAATTCGCTGTGTTGCTGTCGTCCTGCAGAACCAAGCGGAGCAGCGCGCCCCCGCCCGTCACAGCACCCCGCCCACCTCTCTGTACCGCACCCACTCCCTGGGAGCGCCCCCTCCTGGCCTCCCCGCCTCACTGCGGGCCGACCAGCTCCCCACGCAGCCGGTTTATTCCACTCCGCGGCACAGTCACAATGGAAGGTGAGGAACCTGCTGAGGCTGGATCCAGATGTCCGCTCACATGACATCAATACGTGGAGATTAAGCTGTTGTGATAATCCGTCAGAAAAGTCACAGATTCTCATGTTGCAGCTTCTCATGTGGAGATTTGCTGCTTTTGTTCTGTTTTATGGAAGTGTATTAGAAATAAAAGCTTTTCTTTGGTTGCGCTGCGCAGTGTGCCAGGCCAGGAGGCGGAGTCAGCCGAGGGCAACTTCCTGTCTGGAGAGGACGGGGAGGAGTGCAGCGCTTTGAGTGACAGCCTGTCGCGTCTGCGCAGCCCGTCGGTGATGGAGGTCCGAGAGAAAGGATACGAGAGGCTGAAGGAGGAGCTGGCCAAGGCCCAGAGGGTAGGACACACACACTCAAAAGCCCACATGCCCGCACGCATGCACACACATTCACACATACGCATGCGCACACATACACACACACACACACACACACATACACAGGAATGCAAAGCTGAATGGGAGTGTGTGTATGTGTGTGGGGTTGGACAGTGAGAGTGTGTATGTAAGACTTCACTATGTCTTTGCTCATGACTTGCAATGACATCATGTGATATTTTGTATTTCATTTAAATGTTTTGTTATGTATTTTTCTCATTAAAAGGAAAATTATGGTTTAGGCCTCAAACATATTTCACAAATTTTTATTTCTTCATATTCATATTTGTTTGTTGTTGCCATGCTATGATTTTACTTTCATGTGTTCATTTGGCGGTTGTTTTTCTGTTGTGTTGTTTTCTGTGTGTGTGTGTGTGTGTGTGTGTGGAAGGAGCTGCTGTTGAAGGATGAGGAGTGTGAGAGGTTGTCTAAAGTCAGAGATCAGCTCGGCCAGGAGCTGGAGGAGCTCACCGCCAGTCTCTTCCAGGTCGGTCCGCCCCCTCCGTCTGTCCATCTCCTCTGCTTCCTGTTTCCTGTTTCCTGTTTCCCCTCCTCCTGAGGCAGCGGCCAGACAGAAAATATCAAAATGATTTACTCCACCAGTTCACTGTTAAACAAAAGGCAGCAGAACCACAGATATCATCCACACGTTCTGGAAAACCTGAAGCCTACATTTCCCACAGTGCAACTCCTCTGCTGACAGCTTGGCGGGAGATGGGCTGTGTTGTGGCTCTAACTGGACAGTGATCGTGGTTAAAATGGATGACTAAATGTGGGGCGACAGAAGCATTTGCCTGTAAAGAAACCAGACGTTTTTGAGTTGTTGGACAAAATGTCTTGCTGATGGAGTTGAAGAAAGGGACTGAATCTGTCCGGCTGGCCCTCACATCGTGTTGCTCTTCTCCTCTTCACATTCCTGCTCCTCGATCTCGTCTCACTCTTTTCCTCACAGAAGGTGCTGGGACTCGTATCTGTAGGTGTGTGTGTGTGTGTATGGATGCAGCCAAACGGAAGCTCTGAGAGTTTTGATAGGCTGAGGTTCACTTTACGTGTGTTTTTAACGTGAGCTTGTGCAGGTGTCTCTTCACAATCAGAATGAAAACTAAACCCCAGCACACATTTCAAGTGAAGACATTTTCCCAACATATCAAAGTGTGTGTGTGTGTGTGTCTGTTCCAGGAGGCCCACAAAATGGTCCGAGAAGCCAACATCAAACAGGCAAATGCCGAGAAGCAGCTGAAAGAAGCCCTGGGAAAGGTGACAGCACGACACACTGTGAACGCATCCATCACAGTCATAACTCACACCTGAAACACATGCTGGCATCATTCAGAGTGACTTCCTCCTCCTGAGAACGTCTTCATCGCTGATGCTCCTCCTTCTCAGTGAACGTCCATAAATTTACCTGAAGCTGACTTTTCACAAGCTGCCTGAGAACCATCGTGGTGGTGTTGGCGTGTTTCCACGCCAAGACATTTTTAACTTGGTCCGTCTCCTCTTCAGATCGACGTCCTGCAGGCGGAGGTCCAGGCCCTGAAGACACTAGTGCTCTCCTCCCCCACCTCCCCCGTGGGCGAACTCCCCTCTGTGGGGGCGGGGGGAGGAGGAGGGGTGAAGACTCCCTTCAGGAAGGGCCACAGCAGGAACAAGAGCACCTCCTCCGCCATCCTGGGGACGCAGCCCGACCCGTCGGCCACGCAGCCCATCGTACGGGAGTGCAGAGAGGTAGGAGCCCACGGCAGGTGGTAATGCTGGTGATGTTCTGTGTAAACTCTGTGAGGATCCGCCGTGTGACGCTGACCTGCGCTGTTGGACACGTAGGTGGACGGTCAGCTGTTCAGCGACTTCAAGGCGTGGAGGGAGGAGCCGACGCTGGACCGGAGCTGCTCCTTCCTGGAGAGGGTTTACCGTGAGGACATCTACCCCTGCCTCACCTTCAGCAAGAGCGAGGTACACACATCTCAAGTCTTCTGTTTGTGAGTGAAGCTTCAGCTGCATCTCGGCCGCTTTCACGGCCTTCAGTCTGTTTCTGTCCGCGGTTGTTATGTGAGATGCTTTAATCTCACCTGGTGGCGGCTGTAGTTTTCCACAGCACAGAAATGTGTTGGCGCTGAGCTAATGGACTTAGCTGTCGTTATTTAAACGTGAATAAAATCCGTTCAGGAATCAGAGTTAATGGAGTGAATTGATCTCAGATGTAGCAGCTGCTGCCAAGCATGTTGCTGCTTTGTCTACCTGAGACCGTCAGAGCCCCACGTTAACCACAGATAAAACGTCCCGTGTCGTCCTCGTGTCCCTCAGCTGGGTGCGGCCATCTTGGAAGCCGTGGAGCAGAACACGCTCAGTGTGGAGCCGGTGGGTTTCCAGCCGCTGCCTGTGGTCAAAGCGTCAGCGGTGGAGTGTGGAGGACCAAAGTGAGACCACACACACACACACTCTTTCTCCTTCTCATCAAGCTTTCACTCTTTCATCGTC